>NC_142105.1:34517500-34697500 GCF_056152115.1 Neolamprologus brichardi
CATGTAACATTTAACACAGAATGTCAGAAACTGTCCTTCCTTTGATGATTGTTTCTAAACTGCAAAGAAGCAAGACGTGCCTCAAGGACTCTTTCGCAGCACAACAGGACTCCTACCAGCTCTGCTGCCTGGTCCTCTGTTCCTCCTCAGTGTTGTTGGAGACATTTCTCTCTTTTACATTTTTAACAAACGGCCTTATGTAAGCATCTGCTCAAGCACAGCAGAATGGGAGCTGACATTTCAAAGGGCTGGTTCGTGAGCTTTATGAATGCACCAACCCCGAATTTCTGCCTTGACTTCATTTATCACGCCTAACGACCGGCTGACAGAGTGAAGGCCGTCCGTCATCACCCCCAAACAGCCCCCCGCCCCGCTTTCCACTCCTTCATTCCCCCCTTCTCGCCCTTTCCCCCCCCCCTCCCTTCTGTGTCCGACAAGCTAAACACAGCACGTTTCTCCTCCATCTGCGGCTCCTGTGCTCGGCAGCGTTCTCCTGGTGGAAGTGCAGGACTTGCCCTTTTCAATCTCAGGAACAACAGACAAGGCTCTCCTGCCGTGGGGTCGACAGGCTTCTCTGTCGGGTGTCTTAAAGATGTTAAATGCAGAATCTGGGAAGTTGTGAAGACTTTATGGGGAAGACTCCCTGTAGCCTCATCATTTTAGTTTGGAGATTTTCTGGTTTTCATGGGGTGAGGTCATGAGGGGACAGATGTTTTTATCTCAGTAAGTTCTTTAACTTCTGTGCAGCACTGTTTCCCACGTACAAGAACTGCTGATCAGTCGTGGTTACTGCCCGATATGCTGATAAATCTGAAGCTAAAATGATCCATATTTGTTATTTCACTTCATAAAAAACAAACTTTAAAGGCTTTTAGTTGATCTCTGACAATAACGCTGCTTTACTAGAGATGCATCCAACACTCTGACATGCTGGAATTAGAATCACGAGCCAAACGGCAAATACATCAGTATT
Source organism: Neolamprologus brichardi (assembly GCF_056152115.1). NCBI lineage: Eukaryota > Metazoa > Chordata > Actinopteri > Cichliformes > Cichlidae > Neolamprologus > Neolamprologus brichardi. Next base: position 34,518,474 of record NC_142105.1, read on the forward strand.
ATTTTTAACACCGTGATGGAAAAATGAAATCATGCTTTAAATTACATTTTGAATGAAGTAGTTTTAGAACAGCCTTGCTCATGGAGTTTTATGTGTTTTGATTCCAGAGAAGTTTGATTTATTTAAACAAAAACTCGTAAACTTACATCCAAAGTGTCTTCATTGATCACAACCATGCCCATGTTCTTCGTCAGCAATTTGCAGGAATGTCCTGCAAAAAAACAAACAAACAAAAAAAATCTTAAGCAAAAATATAGGAGCACATATAAAATACATAAAACTTTTAATTATAAAATTATAGTTGCCTTAATGTAAAGAGTCCAGTTAGCTCATCACAAACCTGCATCCACACGCAAATATTAAATATATAAAACAACGTTTAAAGGGATCCAATTAAAATTTTACAGCTCAAAGCAAGTGTCTCAGCACATGACTAATGAGTTTGGTTTACAAGAGTTTGTCAGTTTCCTGTTTTAATAGGCAGTTACAACTCCGAGTTACCCAACATGGCTCTCGAGGGAGCGTTTCCCTCAGCTTTTGGCGGGGACAGATGCTCAGGGTCACCAGCGAGGTGGTAGAGGGCGCCTCCCATTGGGGAAAACAGAAATATTTCATGAACTGAAGCCTTCAGCTCAGTGCTGTGGCTGCATGAAGGGCTGCCATCTGTGGCCATAACCACATAAATATTTGTGGGCTTCTACACTTTGCTTCTGTCTGGAAAGGGATTTTAGTTTCTTTAAGGGGGTTACCACAAAGCCTCTGTTTGTGGATATATGGGTGGCATTCTGAGTGAAACGTAGACAACACAAAACACATAGCTGAACAATAGTGCACCCACAGTATGCACAAACACACACACATGTACATAGAGAGGAAATGAGCAAACTTCACCTCCAGAGTCAAAAGCAAACAGGGCGGGGCGGGGGGGCGGGGGGGGGGGGGGGGGGGCTGTGTCTGGCAGATTGTTTTCTTAAGTGCAAAGGTGCAAACGTCCAAAAATTTGCCAATGTGTGCAAAACGTCTCCCCATCTGGACGCAGCCTCTCAGTCGCTCCCCTCCCCCCGTCCATACTGCCCTCCCTTTAATATGTTTACCTTTAGCTCATTTGACTTTTCTCTTTTTTTTAATGTCACCAAAGTTAAATTCCTGCCCCCCCCCCCCATCTCAGGCAGAACCAAACACGGCTCCCACAGGGTTTGAGGAATGTGTAGCAGTGACACTTGTGTCGGGCTAATCTGGAAGTTTGCCTCGGGAGCAACAATTAGAAACACAAACTTTAGCAGCAAAAGCCACTCAAACAGGGTAACATGCTGATGGGATGTTGAGACGAAGAATGGGGGCTTGAAATTATTGTAAAATGACGGGAAGAGGAACAGGTCAACATAATGGGGGCTCAGGGGCTCATATGTGTATGGTCAGATAAGGGATGGTGTTTGCTTTTTGGTCCCTCTCTGCTTAAGGACCTGATGCTCCCTCCAGCCACACTTAACTGAAGCTGTTTTCCTAACTGATCGGCCGGCTCTTTCCTTTCAGTAAATCCTGGCTCTTACCTGCCTTGAGAGTTACGTGCACACAGACTCCTCTCAGCTAGCAGCTCATAGCAGCGAGAGCGTGTCCAAGCAAACATTTTGTCAGACAGCCTAAAAGCATCAGAGTTTCTTTATCGTACGTCTTCATACTTCAGGTTTAGGGACAAACTAGATTCAGGACAATCACTTCAGAGCTTCGAATCAGCACACCTGTATGCTTTACAAATAAGAATATTATTGCATTAACAAAGGTTTCATTTAATGAGTATGCCAGTGTTACGTGCCAAAAGTGGCACTTGGGTGGTTTCGGCCACCTCCACATGTTAAATAATGTCCTGGCCTGAATTCAGGTGTCTGATTTGGCTAAAGGTGCACCATAAACGCTGCCAATTGGTATCATCTTTCAGTGAGGAAAGTAGTAAAAAAATAAAGTAAATATTAAGCAGAATTTTTACAGAGCAGCCCAGTCAAAAGGCGAACCTGTAAAAATACTTGCAGTGAGCACGGGCTTCTGCTGCTCACATCTGGGCACAGTGGGTACAAAGGGCTGATTCAGTGAGAGGCAGGAGCAGCAGCAGCAGCCACAAACGGAGGTACTTTCATATCTGTTTTTTCTGACTGTATTCAAGGTCGATCCATTCGTTTGATTTGCCCACGTCGAGCGCAGAACGAAGAAGAACACAAACCCAAACGGACAACCAGCGTTAGTCATTCACCTTCTGATAATATCAGCAAAACCTCTGCTGGACACGTGAGACGCGCCTGCTTGTGTACATGTGCGTGTTATTATTTCATGTCAGTGCAGGGCGCTCATACATCATCTGGCATTCTGCGACGCACGCTTTCACGAGATCTGTGTGACAGAAACATTCAGCTCGTCAGCTGTTTGTCTTTGTGAAGAATGGCTGGATACCTGTGAGAGGCTGGCATGCACGTTAGCACAGGAAAAAATCAGGCTTGCAGGGACTTTCCTTTTGGTTTGAGACCTCGTACACAAATAAGGTTAAAGTGCATCGTGAAGCACAAACAAGAAGGAAAATAGCTGTTGTTGCTTCTGCATAACAGGGGGTTCAATCTTACATCAGTCTGTTTTTGGCAGTTTGGCAGCCTTGAAGTAGGCTGATATCTGACCTTTGTGTTGCGCCCCGTTTCTGGTAAAAATACTAATAATTGTACCGATAAAACCACACGACACATAAAAACAAAGCTTGGAAACCATCCGGTCATAAGTGCGGCTGCTCACCAATATTGATGGCTGTTTCCTGTTTGTCCCCAGTCAGGATCCAGATCTTTATGTCAGCCTTCATTAGAGTCTCGATGGTCTCCGGCACTTTATCCTGGAGCTTATCCTCGATGGCGGTGGCGCCCAGGAGCTGCAGGTTCTGCACCAAAGAAAGTCAGTAAACAAGTCAGTTAGTGAGGATCATAACACAGGAAGGCCTTTAAAACGTCACGTGTCAGGCAAACATCTGAGCCGGGATAGTGTCACTCACTCGGTCGAGCTTTCCCTCATCAGCCGCTCTTGTTTATCACCGAGTAAAAACCGCAGCGGCGGCCTTGAGGGGTTTTGGATCCGTTACTGTGCCCCTGCATCTGTTTGCATCTATAGACACGATCTCTCCCACACAAGCACACCCACAAAATGCTGTTTTTTCCCAGGAAACTCTGTGTTGCTCTGTGGCTGTGGGCTTGTATGGGCACATCGCAGGGCCAAAGGGTTGACAAGACCCAGGGGTGGAGGGGAGACAGGAGCCAGCAGAGGAAAGGCTCTGGAAGCTCTTTAAGCTGTGACCTTACTGCCTGGACGTCTGTAGGTCTGTCCACGCTAATCACTGGGAACCACACAGCCCGGAAAACTATGCCTGGGAAGGACCATGACTGGATGTGACAAACTTTCCTTTGCCTTTTCATCGTAAGCCTTTCATTTCTTTCTGTGGCTGCTGTTAAAGGCACTCTTTGTAAATCATGATACAAGTGCCAGTTGAATCAGAGAGAAACGGTGTCGCAGTCAGTCTGTTGCTGGTAGAGTCTGTCCAGTATATGTAGCTCAAAGTTTCCACTGGGACAAAGACTCTCACGGTGTATGAATCCACCACTGCTGCTTCTGATGTGTTAAAATGAATGTTCACAGTGGAGCTAGTATAAGAAAATAGGCTAAAGCAGATGACTTTGCATTGACAAACAGTAAACAGTAAATACACTTGTACTTAGATCAGTCAGGGATCATAAAAGTATCCCCTGCAGTAGAGCAGTGAGAAATAAATGTGGAAAAATAATGAAGAATTAGATATTAAAAAGCTAAAACAGCGTATCAATACAAAACAATTGTTTTTAAAATAACAATCAGGATCAAACAGAAAGATTTTCCACATAACACGTAATCAGCGTTAAGAAATGATGAGAAGGAGAAACGGCTGGAACGTCTCCATCCTCAACATTTCACTGTAACTCCACTGCGCCCCCCTGTGGCATCACTGTGTGCAAGTGTGGGTGGCCCTCACCCTGGCCCAATCACAATCACCCTTTGGTCATCTAGTCCTCCAAAGGCTACCTCTTCATCCCCAAAACAGGAGGCCTTACCTCCCCTGACTGCAGAAACAGAGGGGTGGGACGAGGGGTTGGGGTTGGGCCGCAGTGCCACGCTCTGCTCATTTGGCAATGCGCGTTAAATTTTTCTCTCTGAAAGCTTTTATGTTTATTTCATGATTGATTGCCCTCGTTTGTTTTGGGCAGCCGAGAGCAGCCATGACGAACCTGCCAAGTGGCTGATTTACTCTGTGGCTTCCTGTGTTTGACTAGCGCTTCCACACAGACCCACCTCACAGAAACCGACTCTACCTGCTGGTGAAACTTAGAAAAACACACGATTTTGAACTTCTGCAGGTTTCCAGACGTTATTTCATTTTCCCACTAGTTACACTTCAGCTCAAGGCCAGTCTGACTCTTTTCTTCCTATAAAATGCTACGCATTAGGGAAAGTGCCGCGTTTAACCAGATGAAAAGCTTTGTGCTCTTGTCAGTCATTCTGGATTCTGCAATAAAAAATAGGCCTTTGAGAAAAACCGACACAGTGCACACAAACAGGACGTCGCTTAACAAACCTTCTCTATCAGTTCGTAGCTCTCCTCCAGTTTTAAGGCTCTGTTCTGCAGGGAGGTGCAGGCTCTGTGGTGGATCTCCAACCACTGCTGATAGGACGATTCACTGATGTCTGCCACCGCGAAGCACAGAGTGCGCAGTCCTGCAAGGTTAAAAGCAGCATCGCAACATTTGGGTCAAATGTCATCGTTCTGACTGTTTAACATTTCAAAACACTGATTTACTGACGAGACTGCTCTGTGATGTTAAACGTGTTACACAGATGACGTGCAGACGACACCAGTCCTGCTTACTGTACAGTTCAATGAAAAACGCTGCTAGTCAGCTGGATTTCTGACCATATTAATCAATACAATACGCAGCATGAACTCCAGCAAAATAACCTGATACTGTTCAAATCAAATCTAAACCATCAGATTTAGATTTAAATCTTGCATTCGAAGCAGGTTACTCAGACACCATCACTGTATCACTTCACCTATTCAGATTATACATTTGCTTAAAGTCCATTTTTCATATTTTTGGGGGGTAAATAAAAGGTGCCAAAGGGTCACTAACATACGCTAAATAGGAGCTGAGAAAAGCAGCAGCTGTGTTTGTTGGAGAAAGCGCTTCAGGTTAGTGCGGTCAACTGATCACGTCATGGTAACTTCCCCAGTTACAGACTTGGATTAACAGCTATTTGTATGTATTACATTTAATAAAATTATGTTTAAAAATGTCATTAAATTCAATTAAATTTAAAATTCAGATCAGCTATCTTAGCATAAGAAAAATAAGAGCATTTCCATCAAAACATTTCAGTTTTTGTAAATTTTCTGAAATGTTCTGTTATTAAAATGTTTATCTATTACTATTGGGGCGATCGTGGCTCAAGAGTTGGGAGTTCGTCTTGTAATCGTAAGGTTGCCGGTTCGAGCCCCGGCTTGAACAGTCTCGGTTGTTGTGTCCTTGGGCGAGACACTTCACCCGTTTCCTACTGGTGGTGGTCAGAGGGGCCGATGGCGCCAGTGTCAGTGTCAGTGCGCCCCAGGGTGGCTGTGGCTACAATGTAGCTGCATCACCAGTTTGTGAATGTGTGGATGACTGGATGCGTAAAGTGCTTTGGGGTCCTTAGGACCAAGTAAAGTGCTATACAAACACAGGCCATTTACTTATTTACTTTGGTGTCGTATGAATGGCCATGTCAGGAGGAAAAGCTACACAACTTTTGATAACACAGTCCAATTCCAGCTCGCCGGCTATATGTTCGACACCCCTGCCTTAAAAATGGGAAATGAAGGCAAACAGACCGTTTTGGTCCATGAAGATGTTTTACCTCTAATTTAAGAAGCTTCTTCAGCTCTATAAACTGATGGCGAGACCCCACTGGTGGGACTGCCCCCAGGAGTCACTGACCCACCAGGTAATCACGTGAGACATAAAGGATCATGAGAGCAAAAGTCTGAATCAAGGCGTGGCTCATTGGCTCAAAAGGACCCTTTTCATCATGTGATTTATTAAGGTCACAAAGGTCAAGGCTCACTTGGGTTGACAAGACCCGAATACCAAAGATGAAGCGCAATCAGTGAGGAACACTGAGGAGAATCACCTCGACAGGACTCAGCTGTGCATCCTGAAGGAGAAAGGTCACTGTTTCAGGCTGTTTGGGAGAAAGGAGGTCATCATCAGATATGAACGGCACCAGCTCCCTTTATCGCTTCATGAAATCCCCGTTCACACCTTCAACCATGTGACCTGAACAAATCACATGATAGGGGGCGGGGCAGGGTCTCAGGAAGGCTTCACACCTCGGCTCATGTGACTCTTAACAGCTCACATTACAGGGTGGTTCAGTGACTCACAACACCACCAGCTCTATAAAATGACTCTGCAGCAATTTACAGAACTGAAGACGCCTCCAGAACGGGAGGTGAAAATCTCTGAACCACAAACGAGTCCAGTCGCCGTCATTCAAGCACTTAAGTACCTTGACCTGGTTGACTGAGAACCTACAGATGTATGAATAAAGTGTAAAAATCTTTAATGTACAGGAATACACTGGAAAAACAGATGCTTGGGAGCGCTACTGAAGTGTAGAGCTGTGACTCGATATGTTCCACATATTTTTACTAGAATTCATGGTTAAAAACACTTTTTAATAAGAATAACTCTAATAGGCTGCAGAATGACATTTCCACAGTTGGTTACCCACATGAAGACATTTTTATGTCTAAATATTTGATTGAGGTGTTGTCTCATTAATTTGCACTTTAAATGAGACAAATGTCCGAGACACTGACTGAAGAATCCTAGTCTGAAACATGTTATGGGATCAAAATGGCAAAAGTGACCAGTAGATAAAGTCGGTTTTCATCTGTAGCATCTCGACTGGGAATTACTGGGCCTGAAGATCCTCACAATCTGTCCCGGATGCTAAATTTAGCACACATCAAATATTCCTAATGACATCATTTTGCTGGTGTCTCACAAGGGGGCAGTGTGATCACAGAACAAGCAGCAGAGTGTGTGGTGCAGTTTCCTTCAGCCTTGTGTTAAAATTACAGCAGAATATTCCCACTAGAAGGAAATTTCCATTAAATAATGCATGAGAGGAAAGGCTCTCAGGAAGAGGAAGTTTGTTTACTTCTGTCCAGAGATAACGCAGGGATGTACAGCATCCTGAAAAGATGCATTCTTTGTGGCAGACAGGGGGCGATGTTAGTCCACTCACCTTCAGTGGCAAACTGCTCCAGGTGCTTCAATGTGATCTCTTTGTACCTGGAGCTGTCTGCCAGGCGGTCATAGATCACTGTGTCCTGAAGGGAAACAAACACTCGCTGGTTACTGACACCCAGAGAGGAAAGAAAGAAGCACCTGGACTTGTGCTACTTTGCAAATGTGGGTCTACGGCTGCATTCGGCCCATGTAGAAGCACTTCATGTTCCTACTCAGATAACTCGAGCTATTTGTATTAAAAAAGAGACTTTTGGTGCAGCCATATATCTGCACTAAGAATAACCAGTTCCATCCACTGGTTATTGTTTATGAATAAATGGGAAAAAGCTCGTTAAAAGATGAATCATCATCGGATGAAAACAAATGCTTTCTGTCGTCTGGTGGTTCAGTACAATCCAGTTTTCCTACTCAAACCCAAATAGCCAATCGAGCGCTGCCTACAAACAGACACCTGAACGCTATCTCGTCCCTTCTCCACAGATTAGGGTGTTGCAATAACCGTGTATTGGTGATACCTGTAACATTTAAAAATAAAATATTGATGTTGTGTTATACTGTGCAATCACGTTTGTATTATATCCACAGCACAAAACTGTTGATCCGATTAAATCTCACTGGGGATTAAATGCAGTCTGGCCATAACGTTTATTTGTTATGTGATGTGTGAAATGTGATCTCGCTTCATCCTGTCACCCAATGAAAAGATTTCCTGACATGAGCGAGAGGCAATAAGGAGAGAAGATGATGGTGATGACCTGTCACGCGTTGCTATGGAGAGAGACAGACACTCACAGCTCCTTTGCAGTAGAGGCGGATCTTCCCAGATGGCGTGCGCATGATGACTGACATCCTCTTCCTTGCGCTAAGCGATAAAAAAAGCCAAGAGAGAGAGAGAGGGAAGAAGAAGGTGGAATAAGGAGAGAAAAAACAGCACAGTGTGTTAGCACGATGCTAAAGTAATGCATGATGAGCTAGCACACTGACAACAAAGAGGTGGGTAACGAGATAGCCCCACTGTGGTCACATGGTTACTAGGATTCATTAGTTAATTAATGATGATGCTGCTGAAACAGAAGATTCTGTAGTAAAAGATGTTAAATATGGCTGATGGTGCATATGCATAATAAAAACATAATAACTGTACCTCGTAAACTCCAGCACATGAAGCAGTTCATATCTTTCCTCTGTTCCAACCTGACGTGAAAGAGACGTGAGAGTTAACATAATTCAGAAGGAGACTCTTCAACCTCCGTCTTCTGAGACGAGTTATCTTAAGTAGCACAGCCGAGCTGCCATCCTCCTCCAATCAGCTTTAATTGCACTTAAATGTGTTTATCAGTTGCTTGCACTGAGCCGATGGAAGGAGAATAACAAGGTAAAATTCAATTAACTTTCTTAATTGTGGACACTGCAGGTACAAGACAGAGTGATTAAAGTAGATGCTTCGAGCTTTAGAGAGTCTAATAAAGATTAAGAAATTGGACAAACGTCCAGGAGACGAGATGTTCCCACCAAAAAGGGGCGAAAAAGAGAGGAAACGGCTCTGGCCTTTCAGCCTCAGGCGCTTTGAGTGCAATCATCAGGTTAGCCAATTAGCAGAACAACAGGATGAGTGACCTGGACACACTGCATCAGCTCAGGATATAATCACGGCAAATGTTGTTTTTCCATCACATCAAACCACTTTTAGTGCAGTGTATTTGTTTTAGACAAATGTCATGAAGTACAGTGAAATAGACAAGAGGATAGTTTACAGATGTGACTTATTTAGATGCCGACCAGAGCGCGATGATGCCAGTATCATAGATTAAGCAGATCTGTATAATGGGCTGTTTGCCTTTCTTTAACTTGTTTTGTCCAACTTACAATTTCCACAATGACGCTGTCTGGGGTTCTGCCAGAAAACACGAAGCCAAGGTTTCGTGCTGCTCTCACTAAAGCGCCTTCATCTGGGGAGCAAAGAAAATGTTACAGATAAAAACACAAATATCCACGGTAACATTGAGCCTGGTGTTTGCCACAACAGCCATGTTTCACAGGTGCTGCATGAACCTGGTTCAGTACAGTGACTGACACCTGTGATCCAGCTTCCCTACAGCGTGCACGGGGATGAAAGAGCTCTGTTTTTTTATAGTTCACTTAACCAGCAGCTCTCTGCAGCCGCTCTAAAAACCTCAAAGCTTCACATGAACACGACTGTTTGAAGCAATCCAAGCCCCCAAAAAGTCATCAGCAAAATGAAGATGAAGCTTATTTTCGAATCAAAGTATTCATCAGTTCTCTAATAAACATATTTAAAATGATCAGGATATGTCGACCTATTTGACAAACTGCAGCCGTGTGTTTGTACATTATAAACTGATGTCAAAGGCTTTTTCCTTTAACCTCCCAGGACCTGCGTCCACATATGTGGACGTCACATTTTGGGTTATTTAGACCAAAATACTCAAGTTTGCTCTACAAGGGCCTGATATGCACTTATACTGCTGCTGTCCTATCAAAATTGTAAACGAATTTCCTCATATGTGGCTCTGATTTTTCTTAAAAACAAAAATAAGGTTAAAAAAATAAATCTGGTAATTCTTTGTTTTTACATTCATTGGGCCCCGATGTTCCCAGATATCAAAGAGAAATGAAAAATGCTGCCGTGGAAGAGTTCAGGTCTCAGGAGGTTAAACCTGCTGGTCTCTTCAGAAATCTGCATTATTTTCAGGAAACATAACTTCTGCTGTTAAGAGCGATCTCTATGCATTAGCACTAAAACCTCCTTTTCTTAGAGTCTCTGTGGTGGATTTCACCTCATCTAATGTTTGTCATGGTGGCGACTTTGATGTTCAGAAACATGTTATGTGTTTAATTCCCTGATGGACAGCTGTCTCCGTCTGAGAGGGGGCGCAGTGAGCCTTTAAAGAACAGCTGATTTCATTTTATAATACGATTCCTGGCTCGTGCGCTCTGATGATTACATAAATGTCTTTATGAAATACTGCAGCCTGGAGGCTGTAGTGGTGTGTCCCATTTGCTGTGACACAAAGGTCGCTGGATGGAAAATTAAATACTACAACAAAGAGAAATATCAAGGACACACACGACCGTTTATGCAGAGCACCTGGATCCAGACTCAGCTGCACAACTAGCCATTTAAAACCTGCTCTTTCAGACGTGCAGTTTTGAACCTACTGGTACAGGAGAGGTGGAGAATTACACAGAAACTTGTCACTGGGCAAAATCAAAGGAAAGGAGAAGTTTTTCGACTCTTACACTTGTCTTTGACACGTTAAATCACAGCAACATGTGTCGAGAGCTCGTTCTTTTCTATTTTTAGCTGCTGTTGGGATGCATGTGTTAAGACGACAGCTAAGCTCACACTGTGCCATCGGAGCTTCAAATAAGCAGAAGCAGGCGGCCAGCCGTGCTGCTCCATTATATATCAGCGAACAACAGATTTTAGTATTAACGAGTTATTTGTATATTTGTCTCAGTGAAATCCTTCATGTCTTCAGCTGTAATGATTATCATCATAGATTCATTCTGCAGAAGCTATAGATTTATTTATTTTACATCCGGGTAAATGTTGAAAATGAAAATCTGACAACACGCTGCGTCACAAACAACGCCAGAATCAAGAAGACGTCTGGTAAATTTAAATTACAGTGTGTAAACAGACACACGCTGTAATAACACTGTGTACGGGATATACCTGGAGATGCAGCTTGGTAGATGATTTTTCCGTCCATGCGTTCAGGGACTGCAGTGTGACAGATGGCCATCATGGTCATGAACTCCAGGATAACAGCAGCTGTAGGCTACAGGAAGAAGAAGGGACACTTTGACTTTTAATGTTCTTTCATAAAACATGTAACAGAAGCAAAACAACTACAGTATTGTAGGAAGAGACAGCAAGGACAGAGTGCACACTGACAGAGCATAACCAACCTGCAGCCACACACACAACCTGCTACAGCAGCCACTACAAATGTGAGGGAGCCGTCAGATTTACAGACAGCTTCTATTAATACTGGTACGCACCGCAGAGTCAACTGTCTGCTAGAGCATTTATTTAACGTTTTATAAAACCAGACCAAATAAGTTTGCTGCATCACGAGCACAAAAAACAACTTTACTATCAGTTCTTTTGAACTGCCGTTTCCTTTTTGCCAACTATAATCACAAATCTACACTTAACGACTGCCAGAATTATATCTAAACACAAAGACTGAATCCTCATCACCATTATTAATTGCCGTTCTGACGCTTGATGAATTTCCTTCACGTCGTGTAGCGCCTAAAGATTTATGACTCCGTTTGTTTCAAAGCCAGTCTAAGCTTTGTCAAACTCTGAAATACATGTGGCTTCAGCACTCAGTAGTCAAGCGTGGAGAGTCTAATGACTGTGGATAACGAGCCAAGAGGATCCCACAGAAACTGCCAGCTGCTGACAGACTCAGCCTCCTCCTCCAGTAGAAACGTGCTTCGTTTAATGAAAGAAGGCCGAACCTACACACTGAGGCATTGTACATTAATGAAGGGAACAGTATGACTAACTTGCCACGGGACAGACCTAGACAGGCATCTGCTGAGGCTGGAGGCCCACCGGCCTGCAGTGACCGACTACAGCCAAGACAGTAATATAAGCAGCCTGCAGGGCTGCAGCAACAACACACAGCAGCCTGGCAGCAAACGTTTGTTAACAGTGAGTTTAATACCAGCCAGTGAATTATGAATACAGGTCTCAGGAACCTGTAGTAACGCATAAAGAAGATAAAAGCCTGAGACTGAGGACATGCTTTCTTTTAAAGTGCTCTCACCTCCTTAATGGGAACTCTGAGGGTTAATATCAGATGTAGGTTTAAATAACACTGGTGTAAGACAGCTACGTAGTGATGGCTTCACTCCCATCTCAAACAAAAGGCTGCAGCCTCACGCAGAGTGTTATTAAATTTGTTCTTTCTGTTGTGATGAGAGGAACAAAGGATCACATGAACGAAGGGGGAGGGGTGACAAATTAAAAGTGCCTCTTCCAAATGGAAATACAGAGTCTATTACAGTCCAGGTGGCTAAGAGAGCCCCCCCTGCCTCAGAGCAGCATGATAATCTGGGCTGACGGGTATCCTCTGAAAGACAGGACAGTGTGTGTGCGTGCACATGTGTGTGATTGAGTGAGGACATGTTTTCTTTTAAAGTGCAGGTAGTGGACAGCTCTCACACCCGGATGAGGGTTGATATCTGATGTAGGTTTAAGGCTAAAAGCAGGTCTTTGTTGATTGCTCTTTAAGGGATCGTTTCATTAAGACTGCTGTCATGGAAACCCAATGACCATAATGGGATTGTCATTGGGAGGTTACTGTGCCACACCAAGTCCAGCCAATAATCACTTGTAAAACCCCAACATGTTGCATGTACACTTCCCTTACAGCCTGCTGTAAAGATGCTAGCAGACGGGCTTTTTTGATTGGCTAAAGTTCATGACACCGACTCCTCTCAGAGGAAAAGCACAAATCTGACAGCAAGACATGAAGGTGGTGGTAAACGAGGCAGACATACAGACCATCTGAACTTTGTTCTGCTGACACAATTCGATGTGACATGAAATACTGCGCTGCCAGCTATCACCCCGAATAACTTCTGGGTAACCTGTGTCACAGCAGCAGTGATGGACACTCATCGCTTCAGACACAGCCCGTGTGGGAAAAGTTTAAGGGGGAGGAGAAAATGAAACTCTGTGGGTGTGGACCATCCACACTAGAGGGGATGCTTATTTCTGTCAACACTCTTACTTCCCCTCTCCTTAGTAACGTTCATGCAAGAAGCGCTCTGAAGGCCATGAGAAGAAGCGCTGGTACCAGGAGAATATCGACTGTTAGGTCAAATGCATCGCATCATTCAGCAGCTCCAGCAGCGATATACAAGTGAAAGTGAAGCACTGATTGTGCATTCATTGAACTAACGTCTTGAAAGTTTGAGGTAATGTTTAAAAACCTTGATATCGCTTTGGTAATTCAGCTCACTATTACTGAGGGTTACGTGGGGTTAGTATTGTTGAGTCCTTCTAGAAGCAAGCATGTGCTGCCACCTAGCACGAGTCGTAAAAAACCTCGAGTAGAGCAGGGCGATATGACCAAAAATATTTATCAGATATAGATTTGAAAATTTGCGATAACGATATAACTGACGATATAATTGACACGAGACAAAATACTTTACAACTCCACAATTTTATTAGTGCAAAAAAACCCATCAATGTATTTTCACTTAAACAAGCAGCTGTTTTTTACATTAAAGTTATATAAAAATTAACAGTGCAAATGCAAATTCCTCGCTGACAGTTTAACCAAAAGGCATTTCCAGTGGAAACTGGCCGACATATCCTCAGCATAACCATGTATAATATCCACAAAACTTAAAAAGAGGTTATACACACACAATACGGTAACATTATGTTGAAGCACAGTAGTATCACTCCGCGAGGCTCCGCCTACGATAGCCGTAATGCTCCAACAATCCATCAAGCGGTGCGGCTTCGTAGCTTAGCAAAGTCGTACTGAAACATTTGACAGATTTTCGAGCGCCGTGCACATAAAATCGTCTCGAGGTCAGTAAACACAACCAGAGTTCATACATAAGGCACACGGGATTATAAGGGGCTCTGTCGACTTTCAGGAAAATCAAAGGATTGATTTTAAGTGCGCCGTATTTTCCAAACAACACGGTAATAACGACGGCCCGCTAGCATGCGCTACCAAAAATAGTGCTTTGTTGTGTATCTGACGGACGAAAGCTAAACCAGTTCCACACCAGTGAAGCTGCAGCATTTTTACAAACCAGTTCTGGTTCATCTGTTTCATTCAACGATCCGCTTTCGCTCTTGTTATTCTCCGTCGCCGCCGTGCCTTTTTCGCCATGTGCGTATTAAAGCAAAGGCACTGCGCATGCGCGTTTTACCCATATTCTATCGCGATATTTCATTTTCTTGTCGTTGCCCAACATTATACCGGTATTACCGTGAACGGTATGATATGGCCCAGCCCTACCTCTGAGCACTTATTTTGAATAACTACACACTCACTGACCATCCTGTCAGGTGAAGGGTTGGAGCCCTTTGGCGTTCAGAGCTGGGAGCTGGAAACATTTCCCTAAGATTTTGCTCTATATTGGAATAATCTCTTAAATCGCCGTTCTTCCCCATTCTGATGCTTCAGCAGGCTGTCTTGAGTCTACATGCCTAAAAGCAAATTTGCCATGTGATTGGCTGATATTAGATATTAAACATTTGTTAATGAGGAGCTGAACACGCATACCTAATAAAATAGCCACGAGCATATATATCAACTTTAATGTTGATGATTTGCTTCTACCAAAGATCTTCATCACTTTGAGCATGCCTACAACGTGTCAGTTCAAAGGACGGTCTTCTTATATGCTACAAGTTACCTTGAAAAAAATGATTAGGGAAAAAACATGCATCTATTATTTATTACAGTCCAGATTATTCAGGCTGCATCGTTACCAACATGCATGCTAACCCTGGTTTCCAAACAGCAGTCAGTTATGAAGCATAATTACAAACTGGCGAGAGGCTATCAATATGAGACTGAAGCAGATCTTAGACAAACTCAATGTGTGGACATATTCTGCTGTCATAACAAAGCAAACATCACAGTGGGATTACTACTTTCCCTGGGCGGTACTACTGCACCTAATTGGATGTGACATTTTGCCTCCTCCACACCACTCTGCAGCTCAGTGACTCAAACAGCCAATCAATCACAGTTTTCACCCACTGCAGGACTACAGGTGGGCATTAGAGCTCCCTTTAAAATCCTGCAAAGGATGGCAAGATAGCAGTGCACCTCACTGCTATCGTCAGAATTGGCTAATCTTGATGCAAAGAAACAGTAATCCACCCCTCATGATTTTACTCAAACTGATAGTAAAAACAATTAAATTTGTCTCGTGAGATAATAACACGAGGCATGCGTCACCACGTATGCTTCACCATTTTAAAGGCACAAAATAAAGCTAAAAAGAGTCTACTTAAAATGCAAAAGACGATATTATGCAAGCACACACAATTAGATCCAAAATCCGTCTTAATTTTGTCCTGAACGGCAGCAGCGGGTGACAGGGAACCTTGACATTACTTACGTGATTACTCTGGAGGTTTTCCAGTAAGCTCGGGTCATTAAATCCTGCCTCGTCTGATGAGTGTGTGCTGTGCCTGGAAAAAGGAGACACTGAAGTCAAAACAACAGAACACGCTGGCGTCCTTGATAGCAACACTGTGCAGCACTAAAGTACAGCATGCTGTCCTCAGAGCAGACACGACCAGCAAAAACAACAAAACAAGGATTCTGCATAGTGAGTGGTACACAGTGCTGGTGTACCACTCTTATGTGCTTTGGTAAGACTGCATACGATCCACGGTTTTCATTAACATTTAGAAGAAATGCTCTGAGCTGCCAACCACTGTGCAGCATTTCAGAGTTCCTGAACGCTACATCGAGCACTAACAGTGTTGTTGCAAAAACCTAAGAACGGGACTAATAATAACTAATTACTGTATCATCATTAGTCTAGTTTTAATTGAGTAAAAGGTATATATATTAAATGTCCCCATTTTCAATATATCACAAAATATTCAGTACGATAGATATTTAAAAAAATAAAAATCACACCATCAAAATACATTCACTGGCAACTTTAAGAGTCCAGTAAATTGAGTGAAGTGTGTCTGGACAATACATGCACAAAGTGGACCTACAGCATCACATCCTTTCCACCACCACATATTTTATTCTCTGACTCTACTAAAGTAGCTTTGCATGATTGTGGCTTGGACCCTTTGAGCCCATTTTAATTCCTAAAGTCTTCTTATGGGCTGCCCCTTGCAAACAGAAGGTTGTGGAAGTTCTGCGCTCACAGCTAAAGCCGTGGGACATGATGTAATATCCATAGCAGGGACATCACACAGAGGTAAGAGGAACAAAGAACCGTCGATCTGAGTGTTCAGAGCCGTCTGAAGCTTAAGAGTTTAGAGGTATACCTAATAATTTGGCCAATAAGTGAAATTATAATTTTTCTCATCTTTTCAGCTCTAGAAAAACAAATTTACACGTATACTGGCAGCACACAACAGATCTCACAGCCAGTGCTTTGTGCCAACAGTATTGACATTTGCTGAATAAAATATTAAACACAGCCAGAATGCAGGCGCTGGTCTCCCGGCTTCACAAATGGGATGTACAGTGGCACTATTTGGGATGTTGTCCATGCTGGCAGACGCAGATCGTCCTGAAAGCAGTGCCCTGAAAGATCATTTCCCAAGGAATCCACGCGCATACATTTATTCATTATTCTGTTTATAAACCTGATCCTCTTTCGTCGTTTGCATAAATAAGAAATGCTGTTCCCCTTTTACTTTAATTTAATTTAGAAATTACACAGCACATGAGGAACTGCTTACAGCAGACAGGCTGAGTTTCTGGCAGCTAAGAAAGAGCGCATTACTCAAACACTAATCAAGCTCTAATGAATTACTGGAAACCCAATTAGTCTCAAGCCAGAAGTACTTTTTTTTATTTCTGGCAAGATAGAAAAGAATCAACAAGTCAAGCAAAACTTTGAAAAATCATTTCTGATAAATATATTGTGTTACCCCTACATAGATGCACTGGAGGCAGGGAAATTTATCACACTTGCAGTCTTTATTAAAATGTGTCATGGAGAAATAGGAAAACAAAGTCTGCATTTTTAAAAACCTCCATGAATATAAACAGAGGACAGAAGCCGTTTCAGCTAAAAAGGTTAAAGTTTGAACTCATATAATACAAATACACAACCAATTACAAATGAATGTACAGGAGCTTTTCAGCACCCTTTATGTCTGTAAATGACATAAAACACGCACATTATCTTATGCATTATTTTTTTTGTGCCATTATTAGTATTTTTAAGCCTATAGATAAGAAAGCCTCAACCTTTCTCTATAGTACATCTCGCAATGTCGATTGTCTTGATGAAATTTGCGAGGCACAAGGCCGGGTGAGCAGGACAGTCAGCTATCGATTATCTGCCAGCACACAGAGATCCTGTCACTATGGGAACAAGGGTGCTGGCTATTCGCAGTCAATAACCAGGGACCAGTTCCAGATCAAACCTGCGGCACGTCGAGCTGACCCGTTACCGTCAGAAGGAGGAAATAATAAAGCTCGAGGTGCAGCAGAGGTGTCCTTGTTTCTCTAATCTAGCAGCAAATAACAGTAAAGAGTCTCTCTTTAGTGAGGGGAAATAACAATATAATGAGACATGCTTTCACTGCAGCTGCAACATGATGTAAAGTAGCAAGACTCAATATTTTGGCATAATAGCGATTAACAAACAGGCTCCAATCCCCATGCAAAATGGATGAGACACGCCCATGCTGTTACTGCAGATCTCAGCTCCAGAGCAGATGGATCTCAGAAGCAGAGCTGTGTGTGTGTGTGTGTGTGTTTACTGGATGTGTGAGAAAGAGAGAGAATAAGTGGGTGTGAAGCTTCCAGCTGAAAAGTTTGATGTCAACTGGGGAAAAGGAGAATATGGTGCACAGCTCCAGCCTCCACACAACATACGGTAAACGCTGGAAGGCTTCGTCTATCAACCTGCTTTTCTAAACTTCCCTGTGAGAAAGCCACAGTTCTGAAACACTCATACAGCTCATTATAAACACTACTACTGCTACTGTGTTTGAAGCATTTACGACAGCAGATACACATTTTGATTCGGGAGCCACAGTCACATACAGCACGTCCCATAATTACTGAACGGACAACAAAACAAACACACACTGAGGTATTGTGTTCAAAGGCACCATTTCCACAAGGCAAGGCAGCACTAATACATCACAGAAGCAGGGAGCGAATAAAAACAACCACCATTTCACACCCATCGTCTTACCAGTCGTCCTCTGCAAAACTACCCTCCTCAGCCTCAGGGACGTGACTGTTGGAGCGAAAGTGAGAACAAAAAGCATCTTGTTGACAAAGCATTATGTGAACATGTTGTTGTGCAGGCGCAAGGACTTTTGTTAAAATGGGATCGTTTAGGAGGAGTTGGAGTTTGGCAGCGTAGCTGAGGTTCTGTGGTTAGGATGATAGCGTTGATTACAGCAGGTCCTCTAATCACATGATATGCAGTCACATATCTTAGCAATTTAAGACTGGGAACACAGAATCTATTCCAGCAATGTTCACGGGTAACTTAATGATATATCTTTACATCATACATCGTCTCTTTGTTCTTAAGAAACAGTCTGGCAACATGCTAAAACTCCAAGTTTTCTTCTTTTTTGGGGTTGCTGTAGTGCCATCAGCTAATGAGAAGTTTGATGTGTTGATCCCTGAATGTTTCAGTCTGCATGCCTGAATATCCACAGACACTGAACCCCAAGATGCACCCCGATGCATTGAGAGAAAAGTGCTTATGTGAATGTGTCAGTGAGGCACTGAACTCATACTGGCCGCCCAAAAAGGGTAGAAAAGCACTATGTAAGAAGCAGCCCAATTACAAAATCCATCCTTTGATTTTTTGCAACAATTAATTAAAGAAAATACATCAGAGAGAAGCCCAACTGTGCTTTTTTCCACTAGTCATCATTTACCTTAGTAAATGTGGAAAATGAAAATTGTTATTTTAGCTGTGATCATTAAGAAGCAGCTTTCTGTACCATGTTTTTGTATATCTATTCAAATTGTGCGTGATCTGACGCACCGTTCTTCCCCTATTATTTTCATTTTATATGCAGCTGTGGTCAGGAGTGAATGTCGTGGTAATTTGGGGTTTTTAGATTTCTCTGTACTGTTATTTGTCGGGGGGTGAATTACTGTAAAACCAAGAACTGGCTGCACAAGCTTGTTTGGGATTTTCTCCAGTCTGCACAGGGACAAACGTATACATACAACCTCATTAGTATTTGGTTAAATGTTGCTTAATGAAGTTGCTTCTGGCACAATCTTGGTCTTCTGGGCAGAATTGGTAGTTCGTTTAAATTGGTTCCTGGCACGAAAACAGCTTTTAAATCCAAACTGAAGATTTTTAATAAGTCTGAGTTTGGGGCTTTGGTAAGGCAGAAGCTTATTGTTAGCCTCATGTGTCCATCCCATAATGAGTAATGATGTGTTTTGGGGATCATTGTCTTGTTTGGAGGCCTACTTGTGTCAAAGCTTCAACTGAAGGTGAAGATGAAGAATTCAGAGGTAGTCTCCTCTTCTTCATTACTCGATGTAGCTTGTGCGATGTGCCCGCACCAGCCCCAGAACATGATGCTACCACCACCATGTTTGACAGGTGGTACAATGTTCTTAGGTTTGATAGCCTTAGCTCTATTCCTTCACTCTTCAATATAACGAAATCTTTGTCTTATCTGACCAAAAGACAAACAAAAATAATTCTCCATAAGACATTATCTTGTCCATCTGGGCTGTTTCTGAAAATTCTAAAGAATTTCCTCTCATCTGAAGGTGATAGTTTTGGTCTTTTTCTGGACCTTACCAAAGTGCTGACACATCCAAATAACTTTTAACTTAACTTTCACATTGTTGTGAGTATTCGTCCATCAAATGTTGTCAGCCAAACCCTTTTTATGCTGGCAAAAAGTTGAAGTCAATCATGATCAGTAAAAAAAGGTTTATTGGCCTTAGCCATATCAAGTTCCAAAACACTGTAGAACCTTTAACACCACATATTAAAATATTTAAATGAGTGTACATATGTTTGAGCTTGTGCATATATTATCTGAAAATCTAAAACTCAAATCTGTGCACCTGTTGTTGTTTCTTAAAGTCACTAAAGATGTATGCGCTAATCAATCCACTCTGGAAGAACAATTCAAAGAAATCATTAAACATCAAAAATTACCATGACATTCATGCCTATGATGAGTGTATTTAAACCTTCCACAACTGTCTGCAACTGTAGATATAAAATACATGGAGATTCATTAGAAAGAGTTAATTTTATGTTATTAAAATATACAATATCTACAGTAACACTTGCTAGAGTGACTGGTTGGTTGGTATGGCTGATTTGAACTAAATAAGGTGCTGCATTCACCCAGTAGATGTTAAATGAGTGCACGTAAAAACTGAACAACTACAAAATAAGATCATTAAAAGGTGACAGTGGAGACATTTTACTGTCCAAAGAGAAAAGTCAACAAAATCAAAGGAGAAAACAATCCAAGAAAGACAAAGTAGTAAAAATAGAAATTAATAGAAATCATTTTATAATTGTAGCAGCTGTCAGCAGGCTATCACAATTCACTGCATATTTTCAAGGTCACCAATAAACGTAGTATAACATTAAAACTGAATGTGGCCAAAGAGCATTACAGCAAAGCTTCACTCTTTTACCTACAATAATGAAACAATGTGACTATTTGAATCAACAATACGTTTGTATACGACTCCTCTAGTAGATGCTTCTAGAATTCTCTTCGTTGAGCCACTTTTAAATAAAATAAAACAGAGTTTTGTCATTCGAGCACATCTTTACATAATTGTGCTTTCACTCCAGCCTTAAATAAAAAGCCAGGAGGATTCTGGGAGCCTCCCTCAGATTGGGACTCCAATCCAGTGGAATTAATTAATGTCTGCACCCTTGGGGATGTCTTTATTAATTACAGCAGCACTTAATTTGTGTAGAGGAACACATGCGGGCGGCAGCGTCGGGGGGGCTTTGTGTGCGTGTTCTGGCACTAAATTACAAGTCACGCTACAAACTCAGATCTATACACATGCTTGTTCATTCATTTGAACAAAAACATGCCTCGTTTTATCTTTGCTTTACTCGTATTATCCCCTTTTTGCACAATATGTTATTACTTACTGCTCGATATTTAAAAGCTGTTCTCCTGAAATTAAATTAAAGGTTAAAAAAGGATGCAAGTATGTTAATTTGAGAATTTAAAGTTTAATTAAGCAAGAGCTGCCTCTGAACTACTTTATCCATATTTCATGATTAACAGACAGTTGAAAGCATCTATAATAGGAAAGGAGGAAGTTCCAGTTATTCATATTATATAACAATATCCAAAACAGACTCAAGTATGCCACGTTGGGTGTTTATATTATTAAACATTTCTCAGTATTACTGCTCTGTATGACTAAAGTCCTTCATTAAATATGTTTTTTTACTACAGCTCACACCAACCTGTTTGATCTGGTAACGATGACTGAAGTCTTATGGACACATTTAAAAGAACAAAACCTCCCAGCACAAACTTACTGACACAATAATCATCTTTGAAAAGAAAAATAAATGTGAGATAAAAAGTTATTTTTTTGACTTTGTGAATTAAATGAATTGTCTTGGATGGACAGAGCTAGGACGTACTAGTACAGCTGACACTGTTATAGTATGTTGGACAATGAATCCAGAAGAGTGAACTTTAGAGTCAACCGTTTCTGAGCCGTCTAATTTTGGAAACGCGTAAGAAAAAAAGATGAGGAAGCGATGTCCAAACGATGGCATCTTGAAAATTCTCGACTTATTAGAACTAGTCGTTCCCTCCTGCTATGAAACCCTCATCCATATTTATCAGTTGCGTAACAGGAAGTCTGTCTTTCAGAGAATCAAAGAAAACATCTCGAGCCTTTTAAAGGAGGAGTGAGCGCTCGTCTCTGATGACCAGCAAGTTTAACCACCAATACAACCATGAAACAAACAAACATTACACACCAAGAACATCATACAAACCTTTAATAACCAGCAATGGTTACGACATAAATATCAGCGATGATTTGGGATGTTTCACATCACCAGCACGTACAACACTTAAACGGGCTTTACGCTGCTGACCCAGGGATCGACAGTGACAAACTGTCGGCGCTCCCACTGGACGCACAATCACAGCCTAATGAAAGTACAGACAACTCCAAATAAAACACTCTTTTGTCCTTCAGCTTGCACTTCATCAATCAGGCTTTTAATTGAATCCTAATGGGATTAAACATGTACTGTCACGCCTGCACTTTCTTTGGTTCTGTGAACTCTGAGGCTCATTATCTATGCATGAAAATGAAATGAGCAGGAGGGAAAAAAGTCATTCAGGAGTGATTTAATGTTTAATGTTGAATTTTGTAAGCTACAGGAGTTGAGGAGAAATAAATTCATTTTGGTTAAAACCCTGAGTTTATAACCCGATACTGTGAGTTATATCAAAACAACATCGAGCTCGCACCACACTCATATCCAGTCTTCACAAACATCTCCAACATGACAAACAACGAACAAAAACCCGCAGCGCGAGTGTAAAGTGCCTTTGCTTGCAAACGCCTGCCCACTTTTTATTTTTAGTTTATGTCGAGAGGAGCACTGATGTACCTGCTAATGAGAAGGGAGGGAGACTGAAACGCCAGATGCACTATGATGCACACTCGGCACTTAATGAAGGCCAGAGGATGTGAGGACGAAGGCAGGGAGGAAAGCTCAACATACCCATAAGCCACACCGGCAATAGTGCACTTCTTGAACTGCATCACGTTGCAGGTGAGAGTTCCTGTCTTGTCTGAGAAAATGTACTTCACCTGAAAGGAAAGAAACACAGAACACGTTAAAAGAAATCTCTTTCAAATAAGTGTTAGCACAATATAAAATATATAAATATATAAATATATATATACCTGGCCTAATTCTTCATTCAGATTGGAGGTGCGGGCCATGGCAGGTGTGTTTGTGGGCTCATACAGCATATCAGTGTCCTAAAACAATCATGGAAGAACTCAAAATGTAACGTTACTGAACAAACAACATGTTTGGTCAACAATCTTCATATCAGTTTAGAAAATATGAACAAAGTCTCCCAAAAACTGCTTTACTTCAATCCTGACAGCCAATTTTCCCCGGAGAAAATACTGAACCAACAGAGAACTAAATGTTACTAAAATTTACTCGCTGGGGTTTCATTTAAAATGAAAAAGTTGTTCAAAGAAACATGGATGCCTCAGTCAAGATATTCAGTGAAGCTGACCTACTTACTGCAGATACTCATGATGCTAAACCAAATGGTTAACATCGACTTTTATGTGTTTTCCCTTTGCAGTGCTACGTGCAGATGTAAATATAGTGTTTAAATTATTTTGATGACCCCATGTTATCCCCTCCAGCTTCTTGTCTTTGCATACAGTAACATCAGCTTATATAACAGACAGAGGAAAAGACTTTTCACAGCACTGATGCACAGCAACATTCATCTGGAGTCATTACAGACCTGACAGACTTCACTCCAACATTCATTCTTTTAGCTCTTTTTGGTTTCTACCGGCTATAAAGCAAAAGTCTGGCACTTACTCGCCGGCTGCTATGTTAATCTTTTATTTGATGCTTCTTCTTTTCCAGAAACAAAACTACATCAAAACTTCTAAGAGTTGCTGTGAAGAAAACTCCTCATGATTTGTCATCGCTCCAATATTCCCTTTTACTAAAGACGCAGCAATCTGATCCACGTTTAAGTAGTGAACGTTTAACTGCAGATAACTGCCTGTGCAGAAACACTGTCTGAAAAACAGCACATCTATCTCTAACTCACCCAGTTGATAAAAAAGGCCTGGATGAACTTGATGACCTCCAGCGTGACCAGGAGACTGATGGGGATGAGGTTGTTGAACAGGATGATGAAGGTGAGGAAGTTAAGGCCAAAGTTAGCTGCCCCACCATCTACAAGGGGAAGAGTTTTAGACAAAAGAAGAAGTAATACACAGAAGACTCATCAGTGTCGGTTCATAATCATCTGTTAGTTAAATCAATATGCCCAAAGCTACTTCCAGCCAATGATCAACATTATCCCAATCTGGAGAATGTTTCGGGTTAATATCGTCCATTAGCTGGAATTAACTATTTCTTCCACCCAACCTCATCCTCTTACAACTCAACCGATTAGCAATCCAATTTAATGTCCCAAAGATTGAAAGTAGCGAACAGGGACTGAAATATCTCAAATGTCATTAGTGTCGCAGCAGCAGCCTTGGCATCCAGCATGATCCAGGCAATGATTCCACAAAGCACTATGCAAAATGATGCCGGTCCCCCCGAGAGCCCCGAACAATTGGCAGTGATCAACATGTAATCCCATTGACACCAAATATGAAAACAGGAGGGGTGTGATTTACCTTTCCTCAGCTTGCAGGAGGTGCAAATGTTACCTTCCTAAACCCAAGCCTTGATCTTAGCATTGCGGTTGAGGGGGGCGAGCCCTTCCCCATGAAAGAACGATTCCAAAACAAAACAAAAAACTGAATGGCACAAAGAGTGGCAGTGGCAGGATGGAAGCTATCGCTACAACAACACATGTAGGTGGGGAAATGTTTTCAGAAGTGGGGGGGGACAAACAGATGCTCTCAAGACAAAGGAGGGAGATTCAGTCCATAGCACATTCTCAACCAAGAAGGAGTGGAAAAGAGTGGGTGGGTTATGCCAGCAGAATAGTTTGGTGTTAATGACGATCACCTCACTTCAGTAGTCGTCTTATTATGTCACGCAGAAATGCTGCTGTCAACAGAGTGACACTGGATCGGACCAGCAGAGCATCATTAAAACCTTACAAACAGGACATGCACACAAACCAATCTGATGTCACTTGTATGTGAAAGTAATATGTTCTAACCAGGTGGAGTGAAGGAATTGGCTCAAAGTTCACTGTAAATTGTTTGGTTGCATTATTCTAATTAAGTTTTTCGTTGTTTTAAATGGCACGTCTATGCAAGAGCGAGAAAACCACATTTCCCCCTCATCATGCTGCAAGCAGAAGTGACAACGTGTCAGTTAGCATTGCAACATTAGGGAGAAACAGACCAGTATGATTGTAAGAATCAGTAACCGTACATTCTGGATCTGAAAACTTGGATTAGTTTGTCACGATTTCAACAACAAAATCATTTTTTTCAACATGCACAATCACAGGTTTCTGTTTGTGATGTGTTGGGATAACGCTGACTCATATCTTCCTCTTTACTCTTATAATGCTGCTGAGTGGGTGGAGTTACAATCATTTAAGGCAGCGTGGTGAAGTCGCGTGTTTACGATGTGGCAGTTTCCCCACCTCTCTCTTTTACCACAGGTTGGATAATATGCACTGGACAGAGCCTCAACAACTCCTTATGGAAATCAAATCAGTCTCCAGATGGATGCTTGCCTTATAATTTACACTCCCCTCGACACTTTGACATCTTTTAAGTGTGGGTTTTAATGCCACTGAGGACAAAACCAATAAAAGCCAATGAACGCCTCATCAAAAGGGTCAGTGTAAGTCATAACGTAAGCTTGAACTGACCAGGGCACAACCTCTCCTACACAGGCCTATCAGGGTACAGAGTAATGGCCAGAGGGTCACGATAATCACTTTGCAGACCAGGTTCAGAGCTTCATCGCAGCAGCTGCCGCTTTAAGGAGCCGAGCAGCACAAATTCTGAACTGCAATAACGTCTGTAATTGAGCCATCTTCTATTCTGGTTTGAGAACAGAAGTAAAAACGAAGCAGCTTTTCACTTCCATCCCTCCCCACTCGATCTATTCTTTGAAAAATCCACACAAGAAGAGATCGCTGCAGAAGCATTTAGAAAATGTCAGTTCTTGTCCCTTGGGCTGCGCCACATGTTGTGTTCAGGCAATAAACACGTCTAAGCCTCCTGCCACGAAAAGCTTCCCGAACACAACCTCATCTCACTCGCAGTCAAAGTAAATGCTGCTCTTGATTTCTGGTGAAAAATGAGGTGGGAATAAATGAGAGTCTGAAGCTTGGGAGCTGCAAAGCGTTTAACGTGACACAAAAAATGAAGGAAAAGTGAGACACTGTTTTTAATCAGGCACTGAAAAAAAAGAAACTAGACGAAGGTATAAGAGAGCTGGAGGGGAAAACCTATCGTTGGATCCCTGGTATGTGCTTGTCCATGGCATGGGCCCGTACAAAGTAGGGCAACCATATAGGGGGCGAGGGTAGGGGGCTTCATTTGCTTAGCAAAGGCAGAGCTTCAGTAAGGGGTTAGTAAGGGAGGGTCATTCACGGATGGCCAAGGCTTTTAAATGGTTGTTACCTGGAGCTGTTAAAAAAACGACAACAAAGAAAACAACAAAATCAAACAGAACATTAGAAAGGAACAAAAAAGTACAGCAGCGCAGTGATATTCAACCATTTTTCTCCAATCACACTCATTCACGACACATTTATGCACGACTTTTCTCATTAACAGGGAATTCTCTCATTCCCACATTGCCACATATTTCACTTGTAAAGCGAAACACAGTTTTAAACTGAGGCAACACAAAAACGGCACGACACATACCAGCATTTAGGAACTTAAAATGACAAAGAAATAAGCTGATATGAACAAGTGAGACAAAATATGTGGAATCAGATGAGCAGCGTAGGCTGTCGGACTCTTACAGTTCAGATCCATGTACCAAGCATCGTTGCCATACTGGCCCTTCCAAATGGTTTGGCCAATGGAGCAGACCAGAGAGATGGCCAGCAGGCATCCAAACAGCACGAGGATCTGAAAGTTGGTGATACGCTCCACGTTGGAGAGCTTCAGAGGAGGCCGCGTGGAATTCTGGGTAAAACGTGAAAAAGAGATGTGGTGAAAAAACAGGAAGTAGAACAAACAATAGAGTTTTCTCTGTTGTTGATGACAACATGAAACCCAAAACATTATCTAAGTCATAATGACAAACCACTTATGAGTGTCAGGTTTTGTATTGTTGATTATCATTTATGCTTAGAAATATCTACTTATATATGCTTAGAGTTTTATCATTAGTTGTAGATTGGTAGAGGTTTGATCCTTGATAGTCTGCAGACTTTGTGTGCATTAGAGAGCACTCTGGGAGCATGGGAGAGGTCGTACCTGCTCTTATTGTTTTATGGATAAACGTATCTATATCTGTTTTAGTCTAAGTGCCTTTTGTTTAGATGAACTGCTGGACTTCCAGACCAGCAGGTTTAGGGAACTCTTTATGGGGTCACACTCTGCCCACACACACACACACACAACGCACAGGCAAGGTACTCTTTGTGTGTATGTAGATGTCGTATGTTAATGAAGCTATGCATATTCATGTAACCTCAATAAAAGAGCAGTGTTACGGGGGAGCGGACGAGAGCGACTGGGGTCAAGCGAAGGAACGGCGTTTGTCCGGTTCTCTCCCGTGCACGAGAAACATGAAGAACTTTGCCTACTTCGTGTTTTGCTTTGCTGTGTAATTATATTGTCTTCAACGTTCCAGCGAATAGGTTCAAGCTACAAACCTATCAATGAGCACGTGATACCTGAGTGCTAACACTTGAGAACCAGCAGCAGAAGCAGCCTGGCACAGTTTGTACAGGATATATTAATCAGTTAGTTTAACAGTTTTGGCCCTGTAACATGTATAAATACGTGATTGTTTGACTATTTCTACACAAACGTGATTCACCTGCATGAGCTTCGTGTCATGTCCTGTGTAGACTACCACGCCGTGGATCCATTGCGTGTTCCTCAGCTGGGCTCCTCTCAGTAAGATCTGGTCTGGACCCAGCGGTACTGTGCTGTATGACATGTTGCTGTTTAAATATCTCACCCTGAATCAACAATTGTTGCTTTTACATACAACTACTGAAGTCATATTAGCCTTTCAGACCATGCAAACGATAAGCGTAACTGAAACTTACAGTGCTGTGCAAAAGCATTTGCTACTTTCTTGTTTTTTTCTGCATATTTGTCACATTTACATGTTTCAGATCATCAAACACATTTTAGCATAAAGAATGAAATCATTTAAAATGGTTCTTTGTTTTAAAACTATTCCCCTGATTTCCCAAAAGCCAGATGTAGCTTCCACTAATAATATCCATGTAAAAAGAGCTTCATTGAAACAGACTCCCAGAATGAAGATGTGTTATCCTACATATCCTAAAAGCATCCATCTAGCATGCAATGCATTTTCTGTACAATGGAAACAGACTCATAATTAAATATCGCTGCAACAACGTCTTTCATTTATTCAGCAGAAAGATAAAAGATGCCCTAAAACCTCACAGCACACTGATCCTGGCTCTGTTCCCAGCTAATGGACTATTAAGTTAGTGAGAGGAGCAGCGAGCCAATCGCAGAGCTCTGAGCCCACCTGTGTCCATCCAAGCGGATGTTCCCAACAAACTCGTACAGATGCCGGTTTGGGCTTTCGCACTCCATCCGCCCGGACAGACGCATCAGGCTGTCGATTTCTTTTATGTCTGCAGTCACCTGGAGTCCCTGTTGGTGTCGTTACAGCAGCATTAAACACACTGCGTACAATGAGAACTTAAGAAAGACGAATAAGGAGATAGTCACCTGTCTGATTTTGAGGTTTGTTTCTCCATCCAGGTTAGAGGTTTCAATGTAGCACATACCCTGTGGTTCACTGTTGTGGGGGAGAGGATTTACACATTTGTGGTACGAGAATATAAATTCAACCATATATTACACTATATTTAACCTGTTCCTGTTTTATATGATTATAACTATATATTAAACTGAAAATCAATAAGTACTGATTATTTCCACTTAGTAACTATTAGACAATAAAGTAAGTATGAGATAGAGATGGCTATCACAGAATAGCAGCAGCAGATTAAAGCACTGCAAACAAAGATGCTATAGAGGCAACTCGGGAACTATATCAATGTTTTAGTGACGTTAGCCATGTAATTGTACAGTAACACCTTTAGGAGAGACACAACATCTTTGTTTGGTGCTACCACTAAGCTTCACTGTCTTTCAAGAAAAGGGAAAGTACATCACAAAGGGACAAGAGTAAAAAGAGAGAGAAACACATCAGAGTGGGGTGATCTGAGCGAGCGAGCATACCCAACACAACGAACAAAGCAGACATACAGACTCTGACAGACTCTGACAGACTCTGGGCACAGCGTTGGAGCCAGTTGTTAAGGTGAGCTGGGTCGCCAGTTAGCTACTGTCTTAAATTACCAAAGTATTTACACTTAAGAAAATTAGCAATTGGTCAGCTGTTTTAGCCATCAAATAAGTCTATTGCAATGGTCAGGAAGTGAACTCTACAGTAACACTGTGCAAACTACCACATGCAAAGTTGACAAAACTATGAATCCGAGATGATTTGATCTTGGAATGCGACTGCATGCAACCTGCGACGTTAAGACAAACGGCTGCATTCAGGGTGCCATACAAGCCATGCAAGGATCACATTTCAAGAGCCAAAGAAAGAATCTACAAAAAGGAAAACATGATCCTTTGTGTTTTGTCCTTTATGTCTAGATGCCTTCATTCACTCTGAGCCCTGTTAGAAGTT
Organism: Neolamprologus brichardi; assembly: GCF_056152115.1. Lineage (NCBI taxonomy): Eukaryota > Metazoa > Chordata > Actinopteri > Cichliformes > Cichlidae > Neolamprologus > Neolamprologus brichardi. The sequence continues at coordinate 34,548,134 of NC_142105.1, forward strand.
TCAGCCAAACATTTAAACGTGTCACATAACTGTAACAGAAATTGTAACACAATAACTGCCACGGCTGCTAAACGTCAAAGCGTGGTGCTCTTTGACTGAGGCGCTTAAATATCTGGTTGCTGCCAGCATGACTGCCGGCCTCTTCCTTCCACGAGTTTGGAAAATCAAATCGATCTCACTGTTTCAGGAGGATCCCTGATCCCGCTCGGTACACACAGCCCCCATCTCTCCCACTGCTGTTTTGTTCTCAGTGTTGCTTGTTTCCTGACCTGGATGACAGAATGACGAGGTCAGCCGGGAGGTGATCCCCATTTGCCGCTCTGATTACTTCCCCAACAGCCACCTGATATTACCAACCACGCACCAGCAGGGGGCGAGAGAGAGAACGTGTGGCAGTTGTTCACACAGGAGGGGAGGGGGGGATAAGAGGGGATGAGGATCGAAAAGTAGAAATGGAAAGGAGAAAAATAAAGAGACAAACAGCAAACACATAAGGGGAGAGAGACAACTGTTTCAGTCTTTGGTCGATGAGAAGAGCACAATGATCAGTCCTGTGTGCTTCTGTTCCCCTTTTCAGCAAACCATTTAGAAACAGCAAAACAGCTCCAGCACTTGAATGTTGAATGTTTAAATAAATGAGACTTCCTTATCTGACTTTTTAAGAACTTGGGAACAATATTCAATAGATTTGAAGAGGGTAGAAAAACACTCTGGGCTCAGACGTTCTATTGACAGCAGGTCCAAATGGTTTTTGAAAAGGTGAAGGAGGTAGGTAGCCTCATGATTGATCAAATCTAATCAAAAGTCACATTACCATTACCCCACCTAAGGAAATGATGGTTATCCTGCCAGACTGCAGAGCATTTGATCATATTTAGTCTTTTACATGCCTTCAAAAGCATTTTGATAATGTGGATTCAGTCAATTATCTAACCATCACTTCCTCAGGCAGAGCTGAGATAGAGCAAGAAGAAGAAAGAGGGAGAAGTTCCCCACAGTCTGGCAGCAGGGTGGGCTCGTATACCTGGATGATAAAATGACAGCATCCGCAGGAACGAAATCACTGCCATTTACTTTAATAATATCGCCCACTTCAACCTGTGAAAATAAACTGATTATGCTGCGGGAGGCCAATAAAACAGCGTCAAAGAAAACATGAGCTCAAAACTTCACAGCTTGAAAGAGTAGACTGTAAGCACATTAAAGCCCTAGAATAAAACACAGTGGAGAAACAGCTGGAGTCCTTCCATCAGAGCCAAACAGGAGCACCAAAACATTCAACGGGAAAAACAATTTTACATTTCAGATACTACGGAGACCTGCACACTTTACAGCAAGTGACTCTGTGGTGCAAGAAACAGACTGTGTGTGTCTGAGCCAGATCCTCAGTGGCTCCATGGTGTAGTGGTCAGCACGTTGGTGTTAAATGTGAAGGAGCTCCAGTTTGACACTGGGAGGAGACAAACTCGGCCTCAGGAGGTCACACGCTAGCGTATTCCTAGTTACAGCCCCGGGTTTGCATGAAATGCAGATCATGCTTGCATGTTTGGTTTGGCACAGCTAGGTGACCCTTCAGGGAAATAAGGGCTGGAAGTGATCTAGACTAGAAAATTAATATATGCTTACAGCTTCACAACTATTCAAGAACTAAGAACTGATCTGAGCTGTGTTTTCATCGTTATCAGGAAACGCTGCATTTGAAAAAGCAGCATGGGACGTTTTGTGAAGAAGACAGCACATGGATCCATTTCCTTTACAGAGTGATCAGAAACTTGCAGTGTGGACCTGTCTAGCTAATCACTTTAATTTGAAGGCTGGCCTTGTATTCAGGTGTCAGGGTAACAAGCTCACATTACAGTGAAACACACTTAAAGACTTTTATCAGTTAACTAAGACTCCATCCAGCAATCAGAAAAATCACTTGCATCTTTACGGTTAAATTTTTAGGACGTTTGAAGAAACAATATTACATAAAATGAGTAACATACAAAAATAAACCTACAACCCATGAAGATCCACATCATTATAAATTAAGACTTTAATTGTTGGCAAACAAGCAGCAAAGACAAGTTGATCATTTTGACCTCGTTCATGTTGTCCTGAAAGATCGGGGGCCAAAAAAGAAATTTGGCGCAGAAGCAGCTTTTACAATATGCATGATGAAGATGCTCAAAGCATGAATTATTCAAAGCATCGCTTTTTAGAGAATCTTTCGTGTGGGTAAAGCAAAGGGACAGTTTCATACCAACGGGTAGCTGAGATTTCCTCCCTGCTCTGATCATTTATTGCATGAATCACATGTTGTATTAGCTACAGTCACACTGCACACATCCAAAACTCCCATAACACAAACTACAGTGGTGTGAAAACGTGTTGGCCCCTTTCCTGATTTCCTTACTTGGATTATCTTTGTCTAATATTTAAATTTGTTTCAGGATCTGAAACATTTAAGTGTGACAAACATACACATACAAAAAAAAGGAAATCAGGAAGGGGGCAAACGCTCTTTCACACCACTGTATCACATTATTCCAGCTGTTACTGTTTGTATAGCTTCATGCAATAATAACAGTTGCATCTGTGGATGTGTCAAATTAACGTTAATACATTTCTTTTCTAATGTTGTTCACTTCTGAATCTGCGGTTTGAAACAGCAACATGTTGACACAGACCGTTCATATCCTGTCGTTATTTCAGTTCTCAACAACAAATTAAAAAATGGAGACAGCAGCGAGGAGAGATTTGGCTAATGTTGCACGGCTACATGCTGATTGGAGCTTCTAATGGAGGAAGCAGCATCAGCATTTATTAAACTGTCCAAATGCCTGGTGTGTTTTCTCCACACCGGCCACATTAATAGAAAAGTTTCATTATGAAGGATGGAAGATTCTCACTGTCCTCCAGCATCGCCTTCTAATGACGCCCACACGGACATGCTGGACTAATTAGTTTAGGCAGGATAGTTTTGGGGGGGGGGGAGCTTTCTGTAAATGACAACAGCATAATAGCTTGTGAAACGTTGCTGGATGGATGACGGCTCGATGCTCCGGATGAAATTTGACTGGTTAGAATCTTACAATAATGATCTATCTATGTCTGTATTCTCCTCCTTAACGGGCGGAGCAATCTAAAACTTTGCACGAACATCATCATGCATACAGAGATTACTAACATGTATGTTTTTGTTTTTAAAACTCCAGCACACTGTGCTAATCTCAGCATCCCTCTGCAAATGAATGAATGCCGTGTTTTCCGTAACTTCACATCCACCAACAGGATGTTGTTCGAGTCACAGCTACAAACAGAATCTGAAATAACTGGAGGATTGTGACTAATAATGGCACTGTGTGGAAACATACCTTCTCCCAGTGCACGATCTCCCAGGCACCATTCCTCAGTACTGTGAGGAGTAAGGAGAGAGGTGTGGTAAGTCTTGTTAGGTCTCATTAAGACATACTTGCTTCCTGGCAACTTAAATACGTTTATAGGACAGTAACTACAGGGTCAAGTTGTCTACAAGAGAAAAAGAGTTTTGAATACCTTGACATTCCTTTTTGTTGACAACACTGTCAGCATTGTGACGTTTCTGTAAGAAACAAGAACAACATCAAGATGACACACATGCTCTGATACGTACAGAAGTCAGAGAACAACACATGTCTTAGTAAACTACACATATGCACAAACAAACCTAATTAACAAATTCCCCACGTGTGGGACTAATAACGGTCGTCTTAATCATACAGTCGTGGATTACAAGTGAACGCCCGAAAATCTGTTGACAGAAATGTACTGAAGAGGCTGACACCGTCCATGTCACAGTAAGAGATCAGGAGACTGCTATCTACAGTCCCTGCAGAGACATTCACACTACAACTACAGTACAAACCCTGTCATGCAGTGTTTTACCCAAAGTGGCCTAAAGTATAATTGCTGCACTAATAACAAATGCACACAGCTGGATATTTGACTCTAAAATGAATAACTGCACATTTTGTGCTGCTGATATGCAACAACCAGCTATTTTATGAATCTTTTAAAGTAATGAACTGATCCTAAAAATATGGGAAAAAATCAGAGATCAGCTGATGTGAAACAAACAAACCCATCAGCTGCTTCACGTTCACGTAGCTTCTCCCTTTGTTCGAAACAAACCCTACTGCCTGTGACCGCATCAAAGTTCAACTCATCAGCATTACTTCCCTTCTCGTTGGCTGAACAGTCATGCAACATGCTGTGACTTTAACAGCTGATTCCAACAGACAGCTTGTCAGCTAGCATCACGGTGAGTAATAACGTGTTTCTGCATCAATCTCATATAAATGATCTCAGTGTTTAAAATGCAGCTCTAACAGCAGCCTGTGTCTTACTTAATTAACAAGGGAAACATGTTTACTAGAAGAGGAGATCTTTTCTCATTTAAGCTAATTTAATTTAAAACTTTGAGTCATTTGAGCTACTTTAAAACACTGACAGTAAAGGTGAAGTGTCACCAGGAATGAAAGGCTTTAGCTAGGGATGCAACGATACCAATTTTTTCAAACCGATACGATACCGATACCTGGATCTGAGTACTTGCTGATACAGATACAAAAAACGATACTTCTACCACACACACACACACACACACACACACAGACACACACACACACACACACACACACACACACAGACACACACACACAAATACAATTAATTGGAAGACAGGTTTTTTTTTATTCTCTGCCGATAAAAAAATAAAATCTTAATAAAAATGACCATAAAAAAATTTCAAGTGAAAAATAAGCACTTCTGTTAAATTATTGCAGAGTCTCCACATTGTAATTTAACAAAATATCACTGAACTATTGGCACTGTCTCGAGCTTTCAGAATAATAAATAAACACTTCTGTTTGGAACAAAATAAACTTTTAAATTATTGCAGAGTGTCCATATTGTAAACAAACAAACAAAATAATTATTATTATATAAATAATAAAATATAAAAAATTATTAAATAAATAACAAATAAAATAATAATTGGCCCCCTAGGGGCCAATCTAAAAAACTACAACAGAAATGACAAGCCACCCTCTGATTAATGAAATAAGTTGGTATCGGTTAACTTTGACGAGTATGAGTACACACACATTTTACAGTATCGGCACCGATACCTGATACCAGTATCGGTATCGGTGCATCCCTACTTTTAGCTTTTAGCATCCTACGAGGACTATTGTGTATATCTAGTTCCTCCCATATGTGCGTTTGTTCAATTTAAAACAACGTTGTTTTAAAACTCCTGCAACATGCTTGTAGTGTATAATTAACAAAGGCTGCTGTGTCACGCGGCCTTCACCACCTTCACTATGCCCAGGAAAAAAGAATTACTAGTAGAGACCTTTGGAAAGCTCATTCATCATCGCTTGTGCAAGAGCTGTCAGCTAATTTGATTCATCCACACACTATTAGGTCTGCTGCACAGACCCTCTTCTGTTCAGAGACGTGTAGGAGGAGCCGAGCTGTGTTTGTAGCTACAACTTATCCTGCCTTTTCTCAAATGCACTGTCCTTGCCTCCTTTGCACTTTGTGTCCCCGTGGACACGAAGAAAAGGATCTGCGTGGTATTTAGATGATGTGTATAATCATAGTGCAGCAGAAGGCGAGCAGCGCACGGAGGTTATGCATAACTACTGCAGTGTTAGGTCTCTGTAGACCACAGCCACAGAGGGGAAATACAGACAGCAGCTACTGCAGTGTTACCTTGATTAACCTGCTAAAGCTGGAAGCTTCAACATGGACCTAATGAGACATTAAGTAGCAGCGAAGGACGTTTAACCACAAGGACAGAAACAAGATTGTCTTTGCTCTTTCAGCTGCTTGTTGTAGGCGACTATGAGAGAAACTACACTACTGTGTAAAACTGCACCACACACTATTGTGAAATACATCACAGCTCGAGTCCAAGGTATTATATTTCTGTTTCTCTACCATGCCGAAGTACAGCCCGCGTCTGCTGCTGCAGAGGAGGCTGCCAGCAACAAGGTAAAGTACGTGCTGTGCAGTGTGTGTCCATAGTGCATGATTCATGAAGTCAGGGGTCGATGTTGCCCTGTCAGGTCAACTTGTGAGGGACAGCGCAGCACAGGGAGCAGACGCGTGCGCAGGTGACCTTCAGCGATAAAGACGGAGTCATCACCACTCTGCTCCCATGTTTCTCACAGCAGGCCAGGAGAGAAAGTGCTGCGCTGGTTTCCCTCAGCACGAGACAGCAGCTCATAGTATAGAGAAAGCTCTCCGCTGGGACCTGCACAGAGGATCGCATTGCAGGGTCACTGCAATACAGTAAAATGCAACATTCTCTCACTTTGTTCGGACTTGCGCGCATCACGTTACTGCACCACAGTAGCTCCCAACTTCAACTCGAAAAAGATTAAACCACACAAAAGCAACTATTCAAATCAATCTTCCATCCTGAATACACATCAAGCATCTGTTCAACAGCTCAGGCTGTAGGCAGACCGTTGTTGTGTTTTGTTGCTACTAGCTGCCTTTGTACACGAGCATTCAGTATCTGGGTTAATTGACTGAATGAGTACTCAGGGTGCAGAAGGCACAGCTGTGACCTGTGTGTATGCACGGAGATGTCCAATCGTGTGTGTACACATGTTGGGGTTTCCTGCTGTGGTCACATAACCATCACTGCCTGATTCATGCTTCAAAGAAAACAGTTGACATAAAGCGAAAGACGACAAACTCCTGCAAAGGGGACACGACTGTTTTCACTTACTGAGGCAACTGAACTTTGATTGGTTCTCTACATCGGAGAGACCAAACAGCCACTTCACAAGCGCATGGCACAACACAGAAGAGCCACCTCCACAGGACAAGACTCAGCTGTCCATCTGCATCTTAAGGTCAAAGGTCACTCTTCTGAGGACGCCAATGTTCACATTTTGGACAGAGAGGACAGATGGTTTGAAAGAGGAGTGAAAGAAGCATCTATGTCCACTGTGAGCGACCATCTTTGAACAGAGGCGGTGGTTTACGACACCAACTCTCTGCCATCTATAATCCAGTTTTGAGATCCTTCCCAGACGCCTTAACGCCCACTCACATCCTGGGCCATCTGACCTCAGGAAATCACCTGATAAGGTGGGGCCAGGTTTCACAATGAGCTCACCCGAAACTCTGACTGATTGGGACCCACACCCAGTTTCACACCTTGGCTCAGGCGATTAGAGGATCATCAGGGGGTCCTTTTGTCCCTCTGTGGGGGGAAACTCCCACTAGGTTTAAATCTGGGACTCTCCACCATTTGACCTTAGAACTGAAGAAGCTTCTCGGATGAAGGTGAAACGTCTTCAAGTAACTTAAAGAAGTCCAGACGCTTTTCTTTGCAAGCTCCTTTGACTACGATGACCTGGATGACTGAGAACCTTCACAGACATTTTGATAGGTTGTGTCAGCACGTTTTTGTGGTGCAATATATTAAGGCATGCATGTAGAAAAGCTTTAAAATTGTATGCACAGACTGCAGAATACAACATTTATTTAAAAAAAAAAACACTACATACACACCTATAGTTTTGTCTGGACTGTCTGGACTGTCTGGGGAGCTCCATACGATACCTGCTTTGCACGTGCTGCTTTAAACCAAATGCAAATTTGGCCTTCAGAAGTATGTTGATTACCTTTTGATAGTTGCTGACAGCATGATTTTTTTAATCAGGGTCTTGCTGATGTGCATTTATTAATTCCTGCATTAATGATGCTTTTCTAGGCCGGGTGGGTGATGGCTCTCACGCATCGACTGCATACAAATAATGAACGTTAACCACTGTGACTGTGACCCGAGTCACTGGTTTGTGGAATACCACTCTAAAGCGTTTGTAGTGATTTAAGCCATTTCAATAACACACCTCAGTTTTTATTAAGAAACGCTGCAGCACAAAATCAATGAAGCACATAAGCATGGCTCTTCAGGCTTTCACTTTAAGAAATAAAGAGGTCAAATTACCAAAAATCTACTGCCAGCTCGTTAACTGGAAACCAAACTTTTTACATTGTGGACCTACTGCAAAAAAAGTGAGTGTACATGTATGATAGCCCAGGGTTTTAGACTTAAAAGTCTAAACTTTACACCCTTTATCTTTGTTTTCCAAAGCCATGCAGGGGGCCGGACTGGGTCCAGGCCAGTGTGGTATTCCAAGCCAGTCTCACCAGATCCTCAATGATCTCCTTGACAGCAGCCACCACCAGGATAAATAGCAGCGGCACCAGAGTGGTCCAGCGACCGGTGGGAGACACATCTGGGATTTGCTAAAAGAGACAAAAAGAAGAAATTCAGCTGAAGTTTGACTTCTGTGCTCGACTATCAGAGAAGTCACAAGGACTTTGGTAACGACATGATGACCATTTAACACGATTAGTTAGCAGTCGTTGTAAAAATAGTGGTTTCGCTAAATGTTGAAAAAGAAGAAACTTTTTATTTAACTGAACTTTCTTGAACGGCGCTGAAAGACATAAAAAGAATTACTGCCGACCACGAAAGGCACAGCAACCATTTTATCTCAACTTGCTCATTTAGTAATCAGTGATAGACAAATTTAGTAACTGAAAATAAAAGCTTATCACGTCTCAGCTGGGTGACTCCACAGGAGGAAAAGAGGCGCCCTAAACTACCACAACTTTTGAATTAAATAAATTGTGATCATTTGCAAGTCTGTTACTCTCTCAGACTGGATGTGCGCATGTTACAGAAAAAACAGACACTGATATCAACAATATCTGTCAGGGGTTGCTGAGTGGACGTGGAGAAGAGGAACGCAGGACTCACGGTGAAGATTCAGGGTGTTTATTGTGAGGGACGAATGACGAACACAGGAGATGGCTGACCGAATAACCGAATGAACGGCTGACTGACTGAACTTGGAAGGCAAACATGGGGCACAGACAGCAGTGACAACGTCAATGACGCGACGCCGACCAGCAGAGAACTGAGGACTTAAATACACTGAACAATGACTGATAGGTGACAGGTGAGTGAGCAGTTGAACACAACTGAACTAACGATGCATGGAATAAGAACTAGAACATAATGCACACAGAGTAACGCTAACACAAAACAGGAAGTGGAACGTACAGAGGATCAACAGTGAACATGAACTGAAAATACTGGGTCAACGACCCAGGAACCCTGACGTTAGCATCAGAATTCATGTTTTATTAGCTTGACTTCTTATTTAACACACTCAAAAGAAAAAAGATGCACATTCTGGGTTACATCCAGCACAAACAACTCTCTTAGTACCTTTATAATTCTCTCATTACCCCTGAATGTTTAATTCTTTTGGCTACCCAAGTCTTTCGAAATTAACAGCCAAGCATCAGCAAAATTAGAGCCAAGCCGGGCCTCGTGAGACAGTCCCCGTTACACCGCTAGAAGGAAAGTTGAATGAAATAGATCTCTCGTCTCTCTCATCTGCATAGATGTTTTATTCAAGGTCGCAGCATCGACGGGGCAGGTAACGAAGACTCGCACTGGCTGCTGTTCAAAGCAGCTACTTCAAGGTCACTGGAATGAGTCCTTAGAGCTCTCATTAACAAGGGATCGTCTGTCAGGATGAATATCAGCAAAGACAGAAAATGAGTGCAGCTTTCCTTTGGTCCACTTTTTATATCTTTCCTGGTAAGCTCTGAACACCTGAGATATGGATTTCAGCTTCTTTGAATCATGTAGTGATAATTGGCGGTCGAGGCTTTAAGTTCTCAAAAGGGATTAATGTTGTCTTATGCAGCAATCCACGATAAATTTCTCTGGGCAAGAAATCCTTTGTTCTGCTAAATCAAAAGCAGAGCCAGCAATGCTGAGATCTGTGGCTGCTGTTGGGGAATAATCAAAACATGACCACAGCTGATAATGAGAAAGGAAGTGAAACCCTCTTCCCAGGAGAAGCTCGTTTCTTTAAACAAATTTAATGGCTAAAGATTTTCATATCATCCCTGACCCATTTTCCAGTGTGGCTCTTATTCACTACTTGTGTGTGTAAGTCAACGCAGTTCCTGCACTTCATAGCGGCACAGTGCAGAGTCATCCAAGGCCCAGTCCAAAACATCACCAGCCTGTAGTATCGCTGCACCCCATTCACAAAGCGTGTACACACAAATCTTGTGTTTAAACCTAATAAAACAGAACTTTCACACACAAACTCCTGGTGTATAAAAACACAGAACAGTAACACAGAGATCACACATAATGCTTAGTACAGTGAATTGCTGTTACAGCAGAGTAGGGTCACATTTAAATTCTAAAAAGCTACATTTCATAACCAAATATACGAACAGTCTCCTTGTTTGTTTGTTTTAATGTAATAGTTACGTCAGCTAGGGCTGCTCAATTAATCGAATTTTAATCTCGATTACGATCTGGGCTTTCAACGATCATTAAAAATGACTGAGCCGATTATTAGCCCCTCCCTCGTGCTTTACTCTCGCGCTGCTCCGTGCGGCAAATCGAGCGCACCTCTCTGCGTTTCGAACACGCGTCACAACGTTAAGAGGACCCGAGGGAAGCTCGGGAAGCTAAGCAGAAGTTATTTGGAGAGGAGAGTGACTGCTGTTGGTTGAAAAGAGAGGTAAAAAAAACCTTCAGTGTGGAAACATTATGGGTTCATGAGTCAGACGTGGATCAAGTACACAGTGTGTAAACGTTGCTACAGTGTCGTAGCTGCACCACAGAGCAACACTGCAAAGTTCACTAAACATAGATGTTTACATTTTTCATTTATTGCAAACATTTGCACTGTTATCAGTATTTGCACTATTTTATATTATATTTTAAAGTCATTATTCAATACATTGTTATTGTTATCCCTTTAAAGCGGGTCAGAGCAGCACGCTCCCTTTTGTGTAACTATTTTTAAATCCCTGTAGAACCTGAACCGCGTGAGCTAGCACAATAATTTTTTTTGCATATGAAACCAGAGGAGTTGTACTTACATCTTATGCCATCAGCTTGTCCTCGGTCACAGTTTCCTTCCACATATAGCTTTGCAAAAACTGCATAAAAAGCACTTGCAGCAACAAAAACATAATATTCCAGAAACACGCTTTGCTGATCCGATCAGCTGTTTGTAACACTTCCTACGTTGAAACAGATGTCAGCGCGAACTATCGCATGTCTGCCATTTCCTGCCCATAACAGGAAGTGATGTCATTTTCGCGGAAAATGTAGTTTTTTACTTGTAGGCCTTAAAAGCCTATACTGGTGTTTTTATAAGTCATGTTTGACTTTTCTGAATAGTTTCTGCAATGCTTAGAACTCGAACTGCGCTGCTGGAAATAGTTTATTTTGATGCTGTTTTCTTTGCAAAATTGCATCATAGGATTTATTTTTGTTTTTTCTGCAGTATATAAAAATTGCTGTATCTCCAAAATAAAACTATGAAGACACTCAAAATAAATTTCCTGTGGTGGGAAACTATTTTTTGCAACTTTTTTGTATTTAAAGTTTTGAGGGATAAACCTCTTAAATTTCTCCAAGTAGAAATATATGTAAAAAAAAACAAAAACAATTTTCAATTTTTTTGTAGTTTATTGCACTTTTTTGCAATTAATGTAATTACTATGCACTTAATGCAGACATATTATTAAAATATGGGCTATAACAGTTGTATTGATGTATAGCAACTTGAAATGCGCCCACAAATGGCACTACAGCATGTAAAAAAATAATATAAGCTCTGGCGGACTTGGTTCTATGGTAGGTCTTAAAGGGTTAAATAAATATCGTCAAATAATCGAGATCTCAATTTCAGTGAAAATAATCGTGATTATCATTTTTGCCACAATCGAGCAGCCCTAACGTCAGTAAAACAAATTTGACATTGTTCTGCAGATTAGTCTGTGTGCGGTCGCGCTAACAACAGAACAATGTTATCAAAATGAGCAGCTGCTAATGTTGCAACAGTTTACCAAATTAAACGTTGCCATTACTCAATGTGTGTACACTCACTTTTGTATTCATTAAAAACAGGCTCGCATTTTTGCTGGATATCACTTACACTCACATTTCTTGGCAATATCCCAGTTATTGATGTTTGTCCAGTAACTGCAGTGAGTTACTCTTCTTAGCCTAAAAGACCTGTCACTCCGGTTTTTCTGTTCATCTTTTATTCAGATTTATCTAATCAACATATCAACATATCAAACCATTGCTTTTTTGCCCTCTTCTATTTGTCCTATTTTTTCCGTTTGTAAAAATAATAGGTGCGATGCTTTTGTCAACTTCATTATTTCTAAATATAGTGGGAAACAATGGAAGCGTGGACGTATGCGGACAGCCAGCACGAGCCCTATCGATGCTGCTGAGCAGGTTTCATGAATCTGATAATAACGTCTAAGAACTTACTTTGTGAACCCCTGTAAGAACATTTCCATGACCACATTAGTGAACGAGGCCTATTGTGACGAGCCCGTAGATAAATACTGTGTGTGTCCCTTTCAAGCAGACACACACAGTATTACATGTATTATTCATGATCAGGATCTATATAAAGCACTGCATCTGGATGCATGTTTGTGTGCATATGAAATTACAGACGTGACCGAGAGAAAGGGAGTCTAGGTCATGGTGTACACTTAAAAAAACATGAAAGAAAATGAATTTAAAAAGTTCAATGGAAAGAAAGGAAAGTGATGAGAGGTGATGTAACATTTTAGCTTAACAACAAAAACACATCTTACCTGCAGGAGTGCAATGAAGAGGAAAAAGGCATTGGCTGCCCTCCTGAACTGTGAGTAAAGGAATCGAGGAAGGAAGGTGAGGACATTATATTTTGCTGTGCTGAAGACCAGATCAAGTAGAAAACAAGGCCGTGGGTGGAGGGAGCCAACGTGGATATGAAAGAAAGAGAAGACAAAAAAACGTTGGTTAATTGTAATAATCCAGTAACTCAGAGCATTTGGCACAATCTGACCAGAGATCACAACTGACCCTGCTACTTTCATCACACTAGTTACCCAAGTTACCCAATTTCAATGGTAGCCATACATGCTAATGCCATAACAACCATGTGACCATATATTTTAGTTGTCATCTATCCTCTTTCAGGTCTTTTGGTATTGCTGAAATGGCCAGTGCTCCTTCTTTTACTTTTAAGAAAGTACCAGGATGTTGATCTGGCCATTGCTAAAGATTTTTCTATCTCACTAATATGTTTACTTTGTTTTTCTGTCTAACGATGGCGCCCCAGACTTTCCTTAACATCGCTTTGAAAACTCCAACGAATAGCTAACAAATACAAGTCCAACTCTACAAATCTAGCAGGCCTCAGCTGGCCATGAAACCCACTGTCACTCAATGATCCGGTTACCTTTGAGCCTCTAAAAACAGGGAACTATGTAACTATAATTCCTAAACAGACAATACAATACTTTTGTACTGTGCTTCAGTCACATTGATTGTTTGATTTAAATGCATTATGGTGATGCTCTAGCTCAGGGGTCTCGAACTGCAGGCCTCAAGGGCCGCTGTCCTGCAGGTTTTAAATGTGTCCTTGATCCAACACAGCTGATTTAAATGGCTAAATCACCTCCTCAACATGTCTTGAAGTTCTCCAGAGGCCTGGTAATGAACTAATCATTTGATTCAGGTGTGTTGACCCTGGGTGAGATCTAAAACCTGCAGGACACCGGCCCTCGAGGCCTGGAGTTCGAGACCCCTGCTCTAGCTGTACTTGTTGTGAAGCCGTATATTTAGATCACCCTGGACATTGCACAGCATTAAGCAGCTCTTGCCCCTCCGCCCACCCGTTCTACGAGGTCTTTTGCGATGCAAAGACTCGTCTGGATGTGCGACTGATGACCAGCAGAGCCCGGTGGACTCAGTGATCGTAAAGAATAATTAGGAGCAGGAAGTTAGCTGGCAGTCGGGTCATAAAGACCTCCTGGCAGATCTGTTGGTGCTAGGCTGGTGGAGCCATCAGCAGCCCCAAAGTCAGGCCTCCAGCAGTCTGATTTACAGCTGTGTTAAAGGGTCAGTCAGAGCAGCCACTTTGGGAGAAGATTTATACCATTGAAGGATGCCAGGCCACTGGCAGGGCTTTGCTTACTCACATGCAGACCAAAGCCTTTAGACATACGCATGCAGAATATCAGCAAGTACAGTGCAGCGACTGAGCATATGCAGTTCAACATCAGTGATATCATCGTTTCCCTCCTGTTAGTCTGAATCAGGTGACGAGCATATTTTTGCAATTTCACATGTAGCACACCCAGAAGCACAAAGTAGTCACAGAAAAGCGGACAAGCTTTGAATCGGAGCACGGAAGAATGGAAAAAAATAAACAGTAACTGTCATCATGCCAGCCTGGTACACACTGCATCTGTCTGCATTGTTCTGACAGCAGTGCAGTGTGATACCAGCCTCACAGACACAAAGACCATCAGAACAACTCTTTCTTTCATTCATGCTCGGTCTCAGACTGCATATACTTCCTTCAATTTGTGTGAAACTAATTAAAATCTCTGCGTAACCTGTAGGTGGGTTTTGAGCGGGTATTAATTCAGTTTCATGGTGTTTATGTTCACTCACAGTGCCACAGCAGCAAGTTAGCTGGAGAGCTAACACAACAAGTTGGAAGCTAAGAGGCAAACAGCAGCATTTCAAAGCCACCGCTTTCCCTTTTTTACCCAAAGTTCAGATGATGAGGCTTTAGTGTCTCTCAAACTCCCCTCATTACACTTACTCAGAGAGACTCGTGACAAGAGGAGTGAAAGACGTTCGTTTTTTATGACACATTTGGTCATAATGTCATCTTCAACTCGATTCATTTTTATCTGACTTCACCTGCTTCTGTCAGCACACAAGAAACCAACTATTACGATGACAGCATGCAGCAATCAAAGCCAAACTCTTAGTGTAAAAATCAGAACAGGAAAAGCTCGATTTGTACATCCCTACTTCCTCCACAACAAACAGGCTGAAACAACAACAACTGTACACTGAAACAAAACTGAAACCAAGTCGCTTCATTCAGGTAGACAGCTAGGTAAGTTTTGTTTGTCATGATTATACATCATTACAATCATCATCAGAGGAAACTAAGACTAAAAAGTCAACCAACAAGGAAGAATATTTTCTGTCCCTTTGTTTGTCTGATTGGTTGAGAAAGAAAGACCTGGGTTTTGCTTACACACCATATTCTGTTGCGTCCGTCCTCGTCATCTGATTTGCTGAATTTCTGTAATGTCAGGGTTTGTTTTTTAAGTAAAAAGTTGAAAAGGATCAGGTTTACTGCTTAGTGAAAACTTTAACTGTATTTGACCCATTGATCACACAAGTGCGCTACTTTATTAAATATGTTGCCATACATCATACAGCTAAAAGATTACCATGAGTACCTTTAAATTAATAAATGGCAAGTCCCTTGGATATTAAACATCTAAGCACTACAGTGTATACAGTCTGCCCCTGAGATACAAAGAAAGTGTGGCTGGGGATGCATCCTGCTCTCTGTGATTTATGCTGCTGAGCACATGCCTCATCATCTCTGGTTACCTTTGTACACAGAATCACATCTTAATGGATGATTATGGATCCTTCATTTTGTTTCCTGGGAGTGAGCTGAGATCAAGACGATATGAGAGGAGCACTTACTCACAAATCAGAGCATAATGTTATTATCAAAGCCTTTTTTTTTATCTTTGAATAAGATTAGTGTGCTAGTTAAAAGAAAAAAGGGACAGCGAAACGTTTTCAACCATTTATTTAAACATAATATTTCATTAAAGAGTGCTAATTAATAACAATAGTTGGCTCAAGCCAAGATGAAGATGCTGAAGGATTAAAGAGAAAACAGTCTATGACCAACATTTGGTGACAGTGGAAAGGAAGAAGCCCGTGTTCACAGGAAGAGACTTCCAGCAAACCACTGTTTCTTCACATCTTGGCACACATGGGCTTCAGTTACTTTTCACCACTGCTCGTTGGCAAACACCACAGACTGTATATAAGAGATGAATAATGCTGAGTGTAAAAAGCCAATGAGGACGTGTCATATTCACCTTTATGAGTAGACAGGGCGATTCCTCTAAGTTTGTCTCTTTAAATGTTCGTCGTACTCACTCACTCTGTGATCACGTTCATAGTCTGAACTGCTCGTTTCAAGTCTTATTGAACACAATGGTGTGGTTAGTTTTCATTTATTTTATGTTTCAACACACAGATTCCCCATTAGTGTAGATCAGAATAGTAAAGCAGGGTGTGCTTCAGGTCAGGTATAACAAGGCTGTCAATGAATATAAAAATTATAGAAGGATTGTTGAAGAATTTGTTTTTATTAATTCTGAAAATCAGTATTTGATTATTGAAAAACACGACAACCAAAACAAAGACATCTGAAAATAAGTCGACATCGTGGTGGCTGTATTGTGTATAGTGAGTGTTTAGCATGTTTAACCATCATTTGCAGTATTATTTACAGTATATGGGAAGTGCTCATATTGTTGTCCTAACACACAAACACAGGAGGGCAGATGATTAATGTCTCCTGCTGCATTAAAGCCTCTAATGAGCCACTATGAGCACATTATGGAGTTTTCAGCCTCGTATGTTTCCAGGGACCACAAACAGGAACAAGGTTAACCAGCTGTGGACTCAGACCAGATGATGACACTCAATAAATGAGCTTAAAAGCCTAATCGCGACCCTTCAGTTGTAAAATATACACCCTGTCTGCATCTTTTTTCATGAGTTCATTAAGATCTTTTGTTTACTCGCTGCCTCGCTGCCATGTTGCATTTGAGTCTGACTGAAAACGTTTTCTAAATCCTAACACTCGTTCTGTCAGCGTTCATGTGTACGAGCTGCATCACAATTATGACAGTCTGATCTGGTTTGAGGTTATTCTGGATTAAAAGATGCACTTTCTGCCTGCTTTTAACCACAGAATAATCACACAAGAATTAGAGTCAGACATGTTGAGTTTTAGTTTAAATTCTGAATATCTCAGTGAAGATGCGTCAAATAAAACTGCTGCAAATGTGTTGACTTCCTTGTCAACAGAAAGTTCAGCTTTTCTTGGCCTCCACCATCAGAGGATCCACACGCTGCCCTGCACTGTGTGTCTGACTGCAGGTAATTTGTGTAACAACTGATCATGTGCAGCTTTTTGGGCCCCTTATCTGTGTTCTTATATTTTCATCATTCGTGTATAGCTTTGAGCAACAGCACATTGAGTCCATCTTGTTCAGCACTGCTGTCATGCACTAACCCCTCCCACTCTGCTTATTTTTAATCTGCATTTTCTTCCTGGTTTTGTGGTGGATGCGGGTCCAGAGAGCACCACGCCTGTCAGCAGCTGACTGAGAAAAGAGAGCTCGTGCACTAACTCTGCCCCAGAAACCAGAAGCTCGTGTCTTGGTTCTTGGTTCTACCTTTTATATTTGACATTCCCATATTTACTACACTACTGCTAATATAGTGATGTGTTCTACGTTTCCTTAAAGCAAGTTTCATGTAATTGTACAAATTCTGAGTTATTTAAAGTCACCACACTCTGCGTGGGCCTACGTGTCAGCAGATTTGTGACAGCACTGGAGCTGCTGATCCCCTCAGTCCATCAGCATGCAGTGAAACCTTCACTGGTTTTCCAGCTCACACGTTTTATAAGCAGGTCTCTCTTTCATGTCAGCAAAAACTATTTTTTGAATAAAGTGTCTGCAGGAAACAACCCAACATCTTATTCTGAAATGCTTTTTATAGAATCTTTCTCAGGTTGATAAAATCTCTCCATCTCCTTCTTATATCTTATGTATCTTACATGCATAATGATGACACCATCATTTCTTTAGGATGAATGCACTCGCAGACAGGATGCTTTGATAATGCTCGACTTGGCTTCGACACTTTAGATAAAGTCCAGAACTGGTTGGACAAAGAACCATCATGTCTCAATATCCTCTTAGATCCTCGAGATGTTCAGTGTCTGCACCACATCAGTACCTTTACATTAAAGTATTAGTGAATCGGGCATCACATGCATTATATAATTATGTTGACTCATTATTCACAAAACAGAACACCAAACATATCAAGAATAAATCCTACGCAGTAAAGATTAGCTGCTGTAATTCAGTGAGTAAGACAAAATAAGCTACACACACCAAAACAATTAAAGTCATTTGCATGTCTGGGTCACTGTGTGTTTGGACCCATGTCAGTGTGCGTCTATTCATATGTTAATTTTTCCTTGTTTTCCTCAAAAGAGAAAGCAGCACTTCCTGAATGCTCAACAGGAAACTGGTTTGCACAGCCACTCCTGTTTGCCTGTCAACATCTTTCCATTACGACCAGATCTGCACGACAAACCGTGCAGCTGAACAAACAGTTCACTAAAACCCTAACACAGGACGCACACGCATGATGCAGATCCATCAGCTAACAGGAGAAATACGTATGTGATGGTGGACGATGACATATCAGCAGTGGGTCAAAGACCATGCAACATTGGCGACAGCAACAAATCAGGTCTCTGCTTTTAAATAAATCTTTTTCTAAAGACAAACTTTCATGAAAACAGAGTCGATCTGCACGCTGTTCAATGCTGAGATAATTTATTATTATTAATATCTAACCTATTTTAACCAAAATATGTTGATATCATCACTACTGTCTTTGAACAGTTGGTGTGATACACACACATCAGGCCTTCAGCAAGTGTTTGATGATCTTAAAAGCCATATTTCTGAAACCTGCAGTGCTTTTTACTGTTATTCAAATATCAATCATATGGTGCTCCAAGCAGATTTTAATATGTATTTTGTCTCACTGACGAGGGTCTTTATAAGTAATAACAAAGCTCAAAGTAATGGAGATGTTAATAAAATTAACTAATAAAAGTTAAAAAACTAAACGGATGTTTTTGACGGTGAAACTGAATCACAGAGTAAAACAAACTGTGCTAATAAAATATACCTCATATTTACTGTTGTCTGATTTATGTTGTAAACTCATGCAGCTGAGGTAACACTGGGCTTTACTAATCCCGCTCAGTTTATAGCGTCTGTGTAAGCACGCTGTTCATGGAGCAGGAATGGGAAGCGTAATACTCCTTGACAGAGGGAGGCCTGACCCAACAATCTTGACCTTTAAAGCTAAAAGCACTCCACTTCTCCAAGATACGCAAGAAGATAAACAGGCCAGTCTGGGCACTGATGCAGCACCAGTATTACAAATCTTGCAGGTATCAAATATCACATGGCTAAGGGTGCTGTCATGGCTGCACCTGAACTCTCTCTACAGCACAGGAGGATCTGTGCAGTGTTTCAGCTGTGGCTTATTCACAAGTCTGAAAGCAAGACTTTAGGTAAAGTACCACAGACTAGCCTGCTATTTACTCACGTCTATGCAGCAGAGTACCGCTGTGTCATTAGATATAATATCATGTCACTACTATTGCAGTGTAATGCTACTGCTGCTGGAACCTTGTGGTAATAGATTCATACTCTGAATTAAGCAGTGTGTCATCATAGCCTGACAGCAGATCCTGGGAAAAGAAGAATTCGTATACTTACATTTACAAGTGCTGCTGCCTGGAGCTTGTAAATGTCAATAAAATGTTCTGTATATTCAGAAATATCATCACAAATAGTTTTCCGTTTTTCTAGAAATATTGTGATATTTTGAGGCTTTATTTCTCACCTCTCACCAAAGAGACTGAAACTATTTCTGCTCCAAGTTTCCACAGTATCTGCTACAAAGATCTGAAAACTAAATGTTTGCTACTTGGAAATGATCAAATCATGTGATTGTAAATCTGCAGGTTAATTTAGGGTTAAAGCATGTTTGGCTGCAGGTTCATCGTGAAGCAGCATGAGCAGCGATATATGTCAAAAAGCTGAAAAAGCCAATGTGTTGACTTCTGACTCAAAAAAAAAACCCCACCCTGCTCGCAGCTAAAAATGAAACTGCAGAATCTACAACCAGACAAACTCAGGTCCTACTTACTGCTCAACTACCTATGTCAACAAGTATGCTCTAAGACTGCAGGTAGATGCAGCCATGATTAGTAGAAACTCAACATCTCCTTACCTGACTCGATTGCTGCAAAATTTGGTGAACTGTGGTTGGTTGAGATATATGAGCCGGGCATCTTCTTGGTCAGCTAAGGATGTCTTTTCTGACGCGTCCTCTGTCTTTTCATATCCTGCAGCATGGGGGAAAAACATTTGATAAGTTAAAAAAGTCTGCGTTGAGCACAAATCAAAGAGAGATAAAAAGGGGTTTGAAGTGTTTGAGTTAGTGCGTGTCGCACCCACAGGACCCGTCGGAGTCAGGAAAAGGAAAAGTCCAACTCAAACTAAATCAATAGAGAGCTTAGCTGACCTTGGCGCTTTAGAGGTTTTAGACACATATACAACAGCTTTTTTTTCAGAAGTATTTTTGCACTCTGAATTCAAAATAATGCATTATAACTGCAAAGTGTGTTCCCCTCGCACACAATGCACAACACATTAGCCAAACTGTTATTACTGCAGGCTACAATCACTGCAGGCTGCACAATCATTGAGACGATGTTTGTAAGTGATGCTAAACCTGCCTCAGCTCGGGCCTGATGATCTGACGGCACTATGTGGTCAAACTGTTATCCTAATGGAGTGAGAAGCTACTTGGGAAAGACAATGACATGTCACTGAGAGTACAGCTTTTATTACTACCTTCACAGTAAAACACCAACTTGGAGAAAAACCCTATTATATAACAGAAATCAGCTACTCTGTGTGGACAGTGTGACTCACAGGAAGAAAGGCAACACTGGCAGACCACAGGTATATTTGTATTGACCTTTTCCTTTAATAAGGAAACTATCCTTTTAAAACAGCATATCTGATGATCTGAGACACTTAAGTGCAACAAAGAAATATACAATATAATTCAAATTCTTTGAGAACTTTTTCAATTATGAACAGCAGAAACTGTTCATTGTTCAGTTGATCATCACACACTATTCTGCAAGGGAAAGAAAAGGAGGTTATCAGCAGATTTGGTGCATTTAGTGCTGAAAAATCTGTCCCCACATGGATGCAATTCTTCTTTCCACTCCTTTGGAAAAACGAGGCACTGTTCGACTCCCACCAAGTACCAAGTTCAGCAAAGTGGGATGAAGCTCTGTCGGCTAAAACAAAACGGCCGAGGCCTCGTGAGCGCTGTATGTGGGTCGCAGAGATGCTGTGCCTGTAACACATTTTTCCTTGTTGTTTTTAAAACCTGACTAAATATCTTTGATTTGTAAAAGTCATTTTTGCATCTTACTTTGCCACTAAAACAAGGACTAACACATTGCAGATGCAGACGGGTATAATGCTTACGCCTTTAAAATGCATGCTTTCTATGCAGGAGGCAGATGCTGCGTCATGCGTCGAGGGACGTTGCAGCCTGCAACTTGCCAGCAATATCAAGCACAAAGCATGAAACTGCTTAGTGCAGAACTGGAAATGGGAAGCACACATCTCTCCTCTCCTCTCACACATGTAAATAGAAGTGAGGTTTAGTCCTGAACTTTATACTTGCAGCAGTTTACGTTTAAAGTGCCCCCTTCCTGATAAGGTAAACACAACAAATGTCCTGCTGAAGTAAAGATCTGAACTGAAACACTGGAGAGTAGTACAGAAGAGTATTTGACAGGAATCATGTAGCCTGGAAGACAAGAAGAGAAAATCAAATATGTATTTTTGCTTAATTCTGCTGAAAGAGGAAACAGCTGAGACATAAAGAGGAACCTATCATACTTCTCCTTACTTACTGTCCTACATATTTGCTGTTTTAGCTTTTGATCATAAAACTGGACAAGAACGAGGCTTCAAATAATGAATGAGGTCAACGTATGGTTACATAACCCTAAAACTTCAGGCTTCAGACGGCTTTAAACGTTTCTTATCAGCCTTTTTTTGTACTTTTTCTGTATGAGTATCAGGGGACATCTTTAATACGGTCATCTCAGTTCTTGTCATGAGATGCCACAGCAACCAGCAACCTGGATTAGTTTGAACCGAAAGTCACCAGTAGCTCCAGCAGACTCACAAAAACATAAACACAGAGCTGTAAACGAGCACGAGAGGTCACGTTAAGGTTTCTGGGGTCCACATTTCCCTGTACTTCATTGATATGTCTGGATTAATGACTTGAGCAATGCTCACAGTGCTAATGTAAAACTTCAAAGTCAACAGTACTCCTGGACTCTCAGATTGCATGCATGTGCTCCACTGGATGCTGGCTAGTCTTCCCTAGCATACAGTGGTGTTGGTGTTAGAGGGAGGCATAAAGGAAAGCAAAGCTTTCACAACTATAGATAAGGTGAGCTGCAGTGTTTAAAATGGAAAGAAGGACCATTCTCAGGCACAAACGTAGGAGTGAGGAAAGCTGGCAGGAAGCACAAACAACAAAAGCCAGTGTCAGGAGGTGCTGTAACCAGAGCCCTGACTGGATATGCCCCGGCTGCAGCCTGCTCGTAAAGCCGCTGCCTGCAGTACGTCTTTCTTTTAATGTCAAGTCAAAACAAAGAATGCTAACACTTTCTCCAAAGTCACACTTCACGCTGTCACCACTCTTAATTTTCCTTTCTGCTCTCACCTTTCACTCAGCACTTTCTCACTCATGTTACACAAACCATGACTCTTAGATTACAGCTACTTGTTATTTGAATGATCCACTTGGCTTTACATAGATTATTGAGGAGTGAGAGCTAGCATCGCCTCCTTATACTTTCTGTCCTTAGCATGTGCTCTGGGCTAAAAATAAATGCCCCCCGTAGTTGTTTACATGGCTGGGAGTTCGCCATCACAGCCTTGTTACACAAGGCAACAGATCTGCATGGGTAGCGTATTGGATTAGTGAGGTAACAAACCATGGATGGACACAGCAACACGAGGCTTAAGAGTGACACCAACTACTTAAGTCAATAAATGCTCTTCCTGTTTATTATTAAGCATTTTGTGTGAACAGTGTAAACAATGTTGCAATAAACTAACGATTTCTCGTAGTTTGTTTTTTGTGCACCAAGAAGAAGAAAAAGGTTTTTCCTGCATACTAAAAAAATTGGCAAAAACACCAGTATTATATTTTGTTATATTTTAAAACCATGTTTTATTAAAGGTTTACTCGAGAATACACTGTGTACTCTTTTACCAAAATGACCTCCCAGAATTATCTGGTCAGCTCAACAAAGACTTAGAGCACCTGTTGAAATATGTTTTCACAAAGAACATCGTTTCAGAAAACGGGCGATGTAAAAAGTCACTGAAAGACCTGCAACACCACAGCATCGCATAATATTCCTGAACAGCTGATTCATTGATCCTGTACGGACTTCACGGTTTGGTGGTTCCTCTTTAAGAGGATGTGCGCTCATCCCTCTTTCATGGAAGTAGGCCTCGCCTCTTCGGTCCAAAACTAAAACTGAATTTGCAGCCAAGAGCTCACCTGGTGACACTGGGACGACAGGTACTTAGCAATGAGTAACAACACTGAGTAAAGGTGAAGGAAAGGACACTGACTTAAAGGCCTGCTGCTTCTGAGGCTGGGCTGGATGAGAAGAGGAGCTACTGGCAAAAACTACAGCAAACAGCGATTTCTTTCTGTTATATGTTCGTCTTCATAAGGAACCATTTCTATGCACTTTGACATTATTTAGCAATTTCAGCACGTGAGGACTTTCTGGAAGTGTATATGCTGTAGTTAAGATAATACTGCTTGCAGAGCGTAGCTAGACGATAGCACTGTAGGTTTATGGGTTCATATCACCACCTGTAAAGTCATAAAAATAATTCTCAGTGTCAGAGACGACCAGGGGAAGAAATCACAGCATAGCTAACTTGTGATTATGTTTTTCCTGGTTCAAAGCAGGCCTCTAGGGACTAAAACTATGCACATAAATATAGCTGCTCCAAGTCTAAAGTGTGAGTAAAATGAACCGTGCTTTAATCAAAGAGTTTTCTGTAGTTATTGTTGATCATATAAATATTTGCCTTTGATGGATGGCTACAACATCCTTTATTTGTCTTTTTGTAGAACTAATCCCACACTAATGTTGCTCAGTTTCATCAGGAAGTCTGCTCAATGGCATTTCAACGATAACCAATGCAAAAAGAGATGGCCTACACACCAGGGAACAAATCCAACCAAGAAAATAAAGTTAGTGAAGAAGCTAAGTCTTTAAGCAGCTCAGGTTATCAAGGAATTACCTTCTACACTGGCAACAGTGAACAGGACAGGGGTAGTAGAGCTGGTAAGTGCAGCATAAGGCCTGTGTGGAGTAACAGGCCGAGGAGCAGGCTGAGCAGCTGTGATTGATGCTGCGTCTCTGTGTTGAGCCTTCGCAGCAGGAGCCGTGTGCTGGGGTGGACCAGGTGCTGCAATGCACCAGTTGCAGCTGGTGATGCTGCTGTTTAACCGAGTCCTCTTCCTCTCTCCTGTGAGCCACTGTGACACAAGCAACTGTACAGGAAGCTAAGACCTAGTCTGTATTTACTTGGTGCAGTAAAGCTGTGTGATGTCAACATCGACATCATTTAGACCAAAGCCAGGACAGCGTGTTATTTGCTGCCTGTTAGATGAATCAAGCTTTTAATCCACAATATACACTTTATAGTAAACATCACTAATATGTCAAACACTTAAGCAACCAAGGTGTGCATCATGAGCTGAAACGTCCTCTGCTTACAGTGTCAGATGAACACCAGAAAATAAATCAAGCCTCATTAGAAATTATTTCACAAATCAAGTCAAAGTCTTTCTTTTCTCAACACCTGTGGAGATACGAATGAATTTGTCTCATCTTCCTAATAACATCAGGGTAAATGTCAGACTCGGACTCTCAGTTTGTCTCTTGATTATTACCGGATTGTTTTCTCATGACAGCCAGTTTGTTCCACGAATGTTTCACAGTCTTAAGAAGAGTTAAGATTTGTTCTTGTCGAGCCTTAAGAGGTTTGATACGGCTACTATTCTTGCACACCTGATCCAATTAAAGGCTACATGCTGAACACTTTAATTGGCTTTAAGAGCAAAAGTAGCTCAAGAGCGAGAAAGTGGTGGGGTGGGCTCGACAAACTGGGAGGTAAACTAAAAACTTCGGCCTATCGAGCACTCCTGATGCATTTATATGCCACTACTGAATGTCAGTAACTTTCAACTTCTCTGTTTCATCATTTGTGTTATGTCGTTGTGTCTCTGCACAGCCTTATTAGACGGCTGCCCCTCCCTGAGTCTGCTTCTGCTCTCTTCTTCCTTCCCACTGTCGATGCTGCTCATAGGACATTGTTGCAGTTTTCGCTGCGACTCCAGGTGATGTTGCAAAGAGCTGGCTCTATATAGAGAGAAAACTGGGTCCAATCAGAAGATATGCAGCTTTTCATCACATCAGGAGCAAAAACTATACTTGAAATGGGGATTTTAATTAAAGGTCAAGGGTCAAAGTAACAATGGAAAAGTTAAAATGTTACTACAGTGGCACTGGAACTGTAACCATGGACACATTTAAAAGTAGCGCACAAGGCCAGCAGGACAATCCAGAGGAGCTGGGGATGAGAATTTGAGGAGGTCATTAAAATAACTTTTCCCAGCTACTCCACAGAGGCCCCCGCATGGTCTCCCTCCCCCACCATATCCAGTTCTTCCCTTATGTTCACACACTCTGCAGATAATGTACTGAACCACAGCCGCACGTCTCAGTGGGATCTGCTCTATTCCCCGGTGGACACCGTGCTTTTTCTCAGCACTAATGTCATTAACTGCAGGCGTGTCACGGCTCAGCTCCCTGACATTAATACACAGACCATAAATAGTGAACTTGGTGGGTATTCACTGTGGGCATCATTCTGTGTTTATAACAGCACCTTTCAACTATTAACTGAAGCCCTATATTACACATAGCACTGGACATAAAATAATGTAAGAGGCGCAGAAAGAAAAGAGGGCGAAGAAAGTCACAAAGAGCTAAATAAAGCTCAGTGGGAGGAGATCCGCACACAGCTCTGGAGGGGAAGCCTCCAGAGGAAGGATCAATGCCACCGAGTGTCGTAATGAGTTTGGATGCAGGCCAGATGCCGGGATTATTGCTCGTGTCAGCCAACAGACAGACGGGTGGAACAATAGTCACAAGGGGGCACGTATTTTGGAGAGGGTGCCCAGTGGGAAAAAACTGGGCCCAGAAAGGCTTGGCCAAGACACGCTGGTCTTCCCCCGTCTGTTTCTGTATTCCTATTGCTAAGTGCTGCAGGTTACAGAGACACGGAGAAACCGACAGGCAAGGAAAATCCCTCTTCAATCGCCTCTGTATGTTTAAGATGCTAAAAGCACGGAAAGACTGATTATTTTCTATACGTCTAAACTTTCACACTTGAATATGAGCTCATTGTTAACGATAGGGTAACGATAAGCCCAGCCCCTGCTGATTTACAATCCTCCCGATGGGACTATATTAGCTCAGGTCAGGCAGTGCTGGGGGGGGGGAATTATTCCTGGCAGGACTGTCAACACAAAAAAAAGATAAAATGCACATAATGGCCCCAGTGACAGGAACCATAATGACCTGATAGCCGAGTATATTAGCCGGTACTGCATCTTGTGACAGTCAGGCACATTATAGCACAGCACTAATCCATGTTTTCAAGTAGATGATCAAATGGAAATAGTTATTGTGGAGTAAATGTATTTTTAGCAACAGTATCTTTTTAATGTTTGACGTCAAACGAATCTCTTGTAGCAAAGATATCATCAAGATATCATATCACAGTTTTGCTACGTCGTGGAACTTCTTTGGCGAGCATCTATTATATACTTAATTACACAGTGATGACTCACGAGGATCTATGACTTCAGAAAGGCCCATTAGTCAATCAGCTAGAGCGCATTGCAAGTGTGGAGGTAAATGAAAACGTAAAAAGGCTTTTTGTTCGTCCAGAAATAGGTTCTAAAAGAATAATGAGCGCAAGAGACTTGAAGGCTTGTCAATAAAGTGTAGCCGAGAAGGCACGTGAGCTGGCCACAACACGGCTCGCAAGCAAATATTCAATCACACCCGGGGTAGGTGGGGGCAGGCAGCTGGGGGCTACGGATATTGATCCCATACAGACAAATAGCAGCTAAACCAGTCAAGAAACTCTGTTAAGAAAAGCAGCACAGGACACACGAATGACTGACTTTATTCTGTCTTTACACATGCAGAGCTACCGTGTTAACAAGTACCCAAATCAGTCAGCTAGAGGAGGCAGAACAGGAGTTCAGCATCCTCCGTCTGCACGTTGTTCACCTTAACCTGAGGCTATTTACCGTTGTTATTAGGCTCAAATTAGTTCCAAACCGCTGGACTTCAGGATGTCTCAGTCTCAGAACTCAGTGAGCCTAATGCGCCATTTATATCAGCTCATCGCCACCAAAGAAAGATCTCAACATGATTCATTTATGCCACATAAATATTTCAGCAGACAGAGCGGCTACAGTCTATTCATGGAACGAAGGCCCCGGAGATGAAAGCCCCCCTCCCTCCGATCACCTGCCATTTGTGAATGAGGAGAAGAGCTGGAGGGGAATATAGATACCGCCTCAATCTAAGCAACGGCAACATCCATAAGTCGCTTATCAGATCACAATGCTGTAACCAGCACTCACAACAACAACAGGGCAGCTGCAGATTTAATCCCCCCTCCCTGTTTGGCTCCGTCTGGCTCCTCATAGGCTCAGGAGGGCTACAGTAGGGCGGATAGTGCAGGGACAACACAGGCAGCTGGGGCTTGCACTGACATCAGAGGGCTGGCCCTGCTCGGCTTAGTGAGGATCTGCAGAGAGGAACCTTTCCACTGTGTTTATGAATGATAACAGAGAGAGGCATATGCCATGAAATGTAAAGGAATGGACACAGGAAATAGTCTTTGTGAATGTCAGTCACTCAGTTATAGTATTCTTCAAGGACACGTCTAAAACCTGCAGGACGCCGGCCCTCGAGGCCTGCAGCTCCCCGCCCCTGATTTAGACCTTCACTGAACAACCGCTAGCAAATAACCAAAGTTATATTCAGGACAATAAACCAATAAACACAATGAATAACTGTAAAATGTTAACACACACAAGTTTTTCCTTTTTGTCATCTCTGCAAGCAACAGGACAGTTATTTGGAGAGTCTAGACTTATACTTTGGAAAGACTTAAATTTCAGAGGCCATGGGGGTATAAAGGACGCACTTACAGTCGGGTCTCCAACTAAATATGATAAAAATCTAACCATCGTTTGCTGGTAGGTAGATATGCCTATTATACTCGCCTTTGGTTAGGCTGTACCCCAAAAAGGTTTCACACTTGTTGCTGATTTTGTGTGGCATCTCTCACTCTTTGCTGTATTAAGCAAAATGTGAACTTTAACATACTAACAAGCTCAAAGTGGCCATCTGTGTAAGCATGAGTGGTCTACTTATTTAGGAAATTCAAAGAGAGTCTGTGTCGATGCTTTTTTGTGGGATTTCTGGCTATTTGACAAACAAACGTATGCTTGAGTAACTCAACTTGAACTCAATTAAATGGTTAAAAACATGGCAGCCTGTTCCTTTTTTTTGGGGGGGGGGGGGGGGGGGGGATGCCAAAACTTAATGGTAAACAGTGAAAGCATAAACCTAATAATATTTCCTTCTGTAGTCTGATCAATTGTAAAGGCTAAAACACTTTACATATTCTTAACTGTAGTTCTTCTGTACTTTAACCTTTTGGTTTTTTGCAAGAGCAGGAACAACAAGCTGTAATGGGATCTGGCATGTTTTGGCTCATGTTAATGTTGCAAAACCAGATGGATTAGTTACCAGTATGTCAGGTTTAATGGGACACTCCTTAAAGATAAACAGCGTGAATGGCTGCTTATTACGACTCTCAGCGCAGTCAGCATTATCCAAAGACTGAACGTGCTTTTAGTGGCACAAACATGAAAGTTGAACAAATGTAAAATCAATCTTAAATCTTAATGAAACTCCTACAAAATAATGACATATTTAGTTCATGGCTCAGATTTTAAAACAGGCAACAACAACAACACACTGAGTTTTCTGCACACAATTTCTGCCACATGTTCTCTAAAAATAGCTTTAATCTACAAATGGCTGAGTAATGACAATTAATCCGTGCCAGTGTTTCAGCGCTGCCATTTGACCTGATGCGACATGTTTGATGTGCCAGTGACATGGGCCTGAACCGGCACCTCGTCATCTAGTGCACAAAGTGACGCATGTCCAAAACATATCAACTGTTCTCAGTCTGACTGAGGAAATAATAATGTAGGCAGATGCAAGTTATTGTCTCTTATTTATTCACGTCTCAGTATTAAGAATAGTGATGCTTTTATTAAACTCATGAAATGATGACTTCATGCATTATTCACACCACAGTCCAATAATATGAGCAGGGATTGTCTTTTGGGCTCATTTTAAGGATAACCTTGATGATCCATCACATGCATTATAAAACATTTTTACATATACTTTTAAAACTAACCATAAATCTGCAAATGCATTGCTGTGACCTAGCTGAACGTAAACCTGGCTGAGACGGGATCGTTGTCGTATGATGAACGCGCTCTCGGGGATGGGAGGAGGGTGTGGGGGATGGTTGAGTGGGGCAGCGAGAATTTCATCTTCCCAGCCACTGAGGGTGTTGCTTTCCTGTGGCGTGCCCGCTGACACCTCTTCATCTGACCTCGTCATCCCACTGTGACACTGTCACACTGGCTGTCTCCTGGCACACGCATGCTAGCTGCAATTTCCCTGCTGTTTCAGCTGAGTGTGCATCACACTTTCACACACCGGGGGCACAAGATTCTGCTCAGCAGCAAAAACTTACGATGACAGAAAAACAGACACAGTTTATATCTGAGATTCTTTCATGTTTCAGGATTTGCTGCCCATCTATAGCTGATGGAAAAATCGAGACGAATGGAGGATCTCTACAAGCATAAATTTACAATGCAGGCTTTCAGTGGGTTGTAAAGAAGACTCAGTCAGGATGTCAGCTAACCTGCTCATCAAATGAGCTAATCAATTTCAGCAGATGGTGAGATTAGGGACCATAAAATCAAGGATTTAGTGGCTTTTACACTGAATCCAAGTTGGTCTTATAATTGAAGCTATTGTGCTTTTTTATTATTTTTAGTCATACAAATACTATTACTAGAGGTGGGAATCACCAGACATCCCACGATACGATATTATTGCAATTTTTTAAAATATTTTGCGATGTTCAGATTCTGTACATAAAGGTAAACTTTATCAATATTCATTTTCTCTAATATCAAAGTCTCACACTCAGTCTTTCTCTCATTTCAGTTTGATTGTTGACAAACTGAACGGTTTGTATTACAGTCTAGTCCAACTTAACTGAATCAACCATCTGGTACAATTATAGCTATTCTGAACTATGCAGTTTATGAAAACTATGCAGCCCCTTCAGCAACTGAAGAATTTGAAAGTAAATTAAAACAAAATATAATTTTACATGAAATAAAAAAGTTTTAAACTTAATTAAAATAAAACATGTCTTAAATTAAAATAAGTAAACTGTCATGTTTATTGCTGCCAAAAACAAGTTAAACACATTTGGACAGTGAAGGAATGTCAGGATTCTTGCTCAGAAAAAGGATCAACATGCTCTGAAGTCAGAGCACAAAAACCTTTTTGTAACAAAGTATCGATTTCTGCTGTCCCTGTATCCATACATTATTAGCAAACAAAATATCACCATGCTACACAGTATCCATTTTTTCCCCCACCCCTAACTATTACTGTGGTGGACATTCACATCAAAAATGACCATTTTCAAATTATGCACAGTGTATGTGCAAGTAATCCCTGTCATCTAAAGTACACAGCTCTACCTGTGAGCACAGAAGCTCCACCCACCTGCTGTTTAAAGAGAGGGGGCAGGTGAAGTAAGTAGCTTGGTGAACAGAGGCTTTAATTTTAGAAGAAGATGAGAAGATATATAAACATTATTTTGGTCTGTCATACCAAGGTACTCTGACAGAGTCCAAGGGTAATATAAGCACAAAACATTAAAGTAAATATTGAGCTTGGTCAGTACTGCATTGATTTTTGCTTTTGAAATGCACATCTAAGTTTATTTCATTTTTCTACCTGAATAAAGTCACATTCACATAACAAATGTTTCTATGCCAAGTAGAAAACACTAGTTTACTGCATAGATCTACGGCTTTGATAGCCTTCACACCAAAATCACGATCATGAGTTTCCCTTGCCTGACATCAACATAACAACAAATACAGCAAACAAACAGCAAACAGTCTGCGTCTCTGCATGACGACCCAACTCTAAGTTCTCAGTCTCTGAATCTATCTCTTAGTGGGAACATGCATTTGCACGTTCCTCCTCACGGTGACCTGCCACATCCACTTTGCCTTGCAGACAGAGAGGAATCATTGAGGTGAGGGAAATTGAGTATCTGAAGAAACACATATTAGACTGGCTGCAGGTTAGTGATGGAGGCAGGACGTGAAGTGGAAAATGGAGAACAGGATGTGTCCCGTGCCGTCACATAGGGTAGAGAAGCCAGAGGGAACTTGATATGACACACCAGCAAACCCAGGAAGGGGATTTAGTGGCATGTTGTGCCACATTATTATCAGCCAGTGATTCACCAGGCACACTGGCAGCTTTCAATCCCTGCAGTGTCCCTGCCCATGCTATTACAACTATTCAGACAGACCGAGGTTTAGCTGGTCTTATTAAAATGCTACTGGGCAACAGCCTGCTCCACATATGCTCGAAAAAAATGTGGATAATGCCAGTGAGGTAGAGATAGCTTGATTATAGAAGAAGCTATAATGTCTCCCTCTTAACTAGTAGATGGGTAATGAGAGTTGAAGAACTATTATTCTTCTTCTCCCCCCAAAATTTTGATGAGTTACTTGACTCACAGCTTTGGCAAAAAGCTTATATCAGCTCATCCACGTTTTCATATGTTTTACAGTTTTTGCACTTTGATTTTTTTCTGGAAATGTGACCATCAGTGATCAGTGATCACATCACTCTAAATTCTGAGCCTGGAACACATTAAAAAAGGTTTATGTTTGTTTTGCTAAAAAAAACAAACCAACAACCACCTTTTGTTCTGTGTCTGTGATTCGTGTGATTTTTCACCTACTAACATTTCAAATGAGCCTTTTTACTTGGGAAGCTCCTGCCACTCACGGTGAATTTAATGAAAGAATTGCTGAGTGCACGTTGCTGGAAGTGCATGATGTAAACATTTCAGAATGTTAACTGGCTGACAAATGGCTCAAATAGAAAAGAGGCAACAGAACTGCCAAAAAACCCTTTAAAGTTCACTGGCTGCCCATTTCTTTTAGGATTCATTTTAAAATTCTTTTATTTGCTTTTAAAGCTCTCCATGGCCTCGCTCCATCTTATCTCTCTGAGCTGCTACAGCCTTATACACCCACCCACTCTCTCAGGTCAGCTGATCAGCTGCTCCTGAAGATACCCAGGACTGGGCGTAAACTTAGAGGAGATCGTGCTTTTGCTGTAGCAGCTCCAAAACTGTGGAACGAGCTTCCTTTAGAGATCAGACGGGCCAGTTCTTTATCTGTTTTTAAGTCACTCTTGAAAACCCACCTCTTTACCCTGGCCTTTGACACCACGTGAGATGTTGTTTTTTTATTTTTATTTTTATTTTTTTTATTTTAGTTGTTTTTAGGTGATTCGATGCTGTTTTATCTTGTTTTTGTTTTGATATAGGGCTGTTTTAATTTTATGTTTTATGTGTTTTATTTATTTATTTTGCTGTTTTCTGTTATTCTATTGTTTTAACTTATTTTCTGTACAGCACTTTGTTCCTGTGCTGGGTATTTTAAAGTGCTTTATAAATAAAATTGGATTGGATTGGATTGGATAAAGATCAAACAAATACACCATAAAATGCACAGCCAGTGGCTGCAGTGGACACTTCTTATTGTTCCTTCACTTCACCTCTTTGTATGTTAAAACTTCGCACCTCTGCACAGCTGGTTGAGAGACCAACAGCACAAGCAAGAGTGGCCCACAGACCAGCTGTACAACTTACTTTGTGCACTGCCTCCATCTGACAACAAATCGTCAGCGAACGTGCTTCTTCTGCTGGACCAGAAATCTTGGTTAAGGCCTGATTTAGACTTCTGCTGTGAATCTTTGTAGAGCCTACCAAGTGGCCGATGTCACTACCGGCATTTATGCTTGTGCGTGGTGCATTATGTGTTACCTTGTGGTCATGTCCCAGCATTTTATACACAGTGCCAGCCGATAGAAACTCACTTCTGGGTCTTCATTCTTTGTTGTGGTCTTTTCCCCCCCAGAGTCTTTCAAGTTTTTCCACTCCTTTGTACATTCCCTCACATCCATTCAGACAGTTTCGGCAATGTTTCTACAGGATGTTGCTGACCTCTAAGGATGCCAGGCTCCTTATATTGATTATTATTCCTTAGATTGAGACTATCGTTGTTCTTGTCTTTCCGACAAATATAAAAAATATTGAGAAAGTAGCAGGAAATGCACAGGAGGAATTGATAGTACCGAAAATGGCCAATCACTATGGTTACAGGTGATTGGCCATTGGTCATGCATCAACATGACATGTAGTTACATTTCTACAGCAGTAAATGTCAGGTTACATTGTAGGGTTTCAGAGGGGTTCGTGCTAACAACACAGTTTCTGCTGAAACATAAATACTCAGTAAACCTGATAATGGTTGAACCTGTGGTTGTGTATCGGGGTCAGTACGTCCTCTTTCAGCACAGCTGTTATTCTTCATAAGAGCAACACCTTAACAGCCTTAGAATTGATGCTTTATTATACAAATATCAAAGTTTTGATGACCATCGAGCTTTACAGGAAGCTTTGTTCGACTTTCAAAATAAAAGCTCCAACAATTTTTGTGCTGCTCCTCATGGGCAGCTGGATTTTCTGAGATTTTAAGACAAAACTCATAAATAATAAAATTACATGTTGATGAATGTTTTTAGCTGTCTCTTCCATAGACACAGATTTATTATTGACATGGTTATAATTATTAACACTAAACAAATTAGGAAAGAACTTGAAAGTAAATCCTCACAAATATTAATGTCACTTATCTGGGCTTATAGAAAGTGCTGGCTTTTCTATATATAATTAAGTACTCCCTGGCTGCCTTGCCAGTGGCTGTCTGTCTCTGTAGAATCATACATTAAACGTGCTGATAAGCACTAATGTCACCTGCATCCCAACTGTCTTAGATAAGGCTGTTTTGGCAACACACGAGGAACAGGCTGGCAGGGATCTCGGATGTTTCCACAGCACAGCGGAGAAGAGTGACAAGGAGTGGGGCTGCACGTGGTGGCCAAGACTGGCGAGTGTGCAGCACAGAGGGGGCTGACGGACAGGCTGCTGATGGATTAGGTGGTAAGCCTGGCAGAGGGCTGCCCTTTCTAGATGGAAGCCTGCCTGATGCACAGTGGTGATTAAAATATAAAACTGAAGGGTGGGGAGTGTGCTTAGGCTCTCATAAAAACAACTGAAAGAAACGCTGCTGAGCAGACGCATGACTGAGCAAAACAGTGGAAGTGGATATGGAGCCATGAGGCTGGAAAATACTTGATCCAAGAGCAGCAGCAGCACAGGCCATCAACCTGGAAGCACGGAAGGTGATCCAGTCCAACACTGAGACGGATGCTTGAAAAGAAATGTCCCCCAAAGCAGGCGGATAAGAGTGTACACGAAGCCAAGTGAAGTGAAAAGCTTAATTGTTTGCTCTTTGTAACCTAAAAAGCTGGTGTAATGGTGACAGCAATAGCTGCTGCATAATTCATCTGTTTGTTCCTCTGACTGCAGCAGGCTCCGCATTGGTCAACAGTTTCATACAGTCTCGTCGTATTTAATTATTTAGATTTCTACCACTATAATGCACAAGCTCGTCAGCGGAAATCCATCATTTCTGTTGTGCTGCGCAGGATGACAAATTGCGTTACAGTTACCATTTTAGGACCAACAGACAAAACTACCGCCAAGCAAATCACCTTTCAGCAAGAGGATATTCAAATTCCAGTCTGAGAGCAGTTTTACTTTTTATTTGTATTTTGTTTTTTAATTTTTCTGGATTTGCTCATATCTGCAAACCCACTATTTTTTGTTCAGTTTCAGTTTAGTTACCATTAGTTTCAGTGCAACATTTTGTGAAGGACTCAAAGTCACATCGTTTTTAGTTCGATTTTTGTTATCGGCAGTCGTCTTTTGCTTTGTAAGCAGTCGTGAATTTATATTTACTTAATCATAACTGTCTGCCCCAAAGCTATCTGCTTGTTAAGGCTGACATCATTAGCCATTTGCAGGCCTAAACGTTCCTGCAGTTCCGAACAGCAAACAAACACTGAGGCCCTGTATCCAAAGCCTTTCATCTCCATTAAAATGATTAGTGTGTGTGTTCTCGAGGTGTTACAATAAAGTGTCCAGGCATCCATGAAAAAGAGGATTTTTGTGGTTTAGCAAAGTTTCAAGTTTACACTGTGTTGGATTGACAGTTAAAAACTAAAAATGATATGCAATGTTCTCACTTAAGTATTCCTAAAAAACTGGAATTTACAACACCGCTGTACCTTTGGATGTAAACAAAGACATCCAAAGGGCTGGCTGGCAGACAATAATGCACTACCTTATGTCTAACTACTGAGTAATACACTTTAGTACAAGGAATGTGTAATATGAGGGTGAAATTGTTCTCAATAGAAGTGCATGCAGAGACAAATCTAATGATGTTGGAAGGAAGAAAGGAAGGAAGGAAGCTGTTGAAAACGAACAAAGCTTCAGCCAAGAGAACATCTGAGATGAACCTATCAGTAGCAAGAGGTTAGTCATTAGTACGTTGCTGCACAGTGCTGATCATAAGCTTAATGCAAGCTGAAAGCGATTCTTTTCTGAAGTGTTCCAACATTATGTGTCTGAGGCTGGAGTGTACGGAGTGAGTTTTTATAGGCTATAAGGAGGCTATAAATGTAGCCTGAAGACATGCTACACTTGAACGATGCTAATAAAAAGGTGTAGAGGTTGAAACTGACAACCAAACATTGTTCAAGGGGCTAAAAAATAAAATAAAATAGAAAATAAAAGAGAAAAATCAAGCAAAACAGGCAAGAGCCTCATCCAACGAAGGAAACTCTTGAACCCAAACACAGTCATGACAAATCTCTGAACAAGCAAATAACCTCTACGATTCAAGACCATCTGTTGGGAGTATGGACTGGCATACAGTGAGTGGACCGATTACTTCCAGTGCAGCTTTGTATCTGGGTAGTGGAGAGACACTCAATAATTAAATCTTCAGAAAACCATTAGGAAAAGATGCTTTCTTTCCCAATCTTTCCCAAACCCTTTAAAAACTTCTCATAGAACAAAAGGCATTATTCTAATTCAATGGGTAATCCATTTAGAAAACAGCCTGAGATGTCTTAAGAAATATAAATGAAGTTTAAAACTGTATTTCGGTTTTCCACATTCATTGAGTCTAATATCAGCACATGTACCTTCACAGCAGAAAGGCACAAAACCTTCACGAACTCTACATGTTACTCAAAAGGATTAACAATGCACTTCATCAAGAAACTGTAGTATTAAAGACTTCCACACTATGCAAAGCCAGGTAGATCCTTTGATGGTCTAGTTCTGGCCCCCCAAATGCATGTTTAATGTGCTGTTAAAGAAGGTCAATTTTTGAAAAAAAGTAGTGAAAAACACATTAAGCTTACACCAAAACACTGGTGGTAAATTACAAAGCAGATGATATGTATAATAAGGTGGCCTAGACATTACGCAACGACTTCATCCAGATGCACACAAAAACAAATTAGAAAAGGTTCATTTTAATTCACTTTACAAGACCAGCCCGCCTGCCTCAGGGGCCAAAATTATATACTCAACAGCAATAACTCAGACTGAGATATTACCCAGACCTCTGCAGCTATAAATCAAGCCCAAGCCTTTCAAAATCAAGTGGCAACAGCGCTGCTACATTTACTGTGAAGAGAAACAGAAACTTCAGCAGGCATCATAACAAAATGGGTTTTTGTTATTGATGTCTGCAGATAAATTCAGTCCAAGCCCTGAGTAGTCAGAGGTCAATGTCAGCCTCACATGAATGACTGCAGGGGTTTAAAGACTGGCTGCAGGTGCACACGTCTGCACACCTGCCGCAGGTAGGTAGACTTCTGTGTTTGGACTCTGCTGGAAAGACAAACACAACTTTAAGCCTAAAATACCACTAAGTGGCATTTCCTGTCCTAAAGTAAACACATCCTTTTACGAGCATTCAAATCACTTAGGTAATGCCTGTGTATCTGCATCTTCATTCCCTGCCAAACACAATAGAGATGCAGTGGAAAGTTCTTGGTGCAGGGAAGGAGTGGGGGGCCCAGCTGAACCACAATGGCTGTATTATTAGACCCACACAGTTGTAGATGCCATTTGCTGGACACTTGTGGATACTTTGAGTACGCTACAACTTAATCTGTTTTCTGACATGATGGGGTGATTCCTAAGAGGTAGGATATGGCTTGTCCCGGGGTCAGGTGCAATCTTCAGCGGCTTCACTTTGACAACGCCTTTGTCTCGAAAGCCCTTCTCGTCTATCACTTTCACTTCAGGCTAACTTATTTTTTTAATATTTAACTTGAAAGAGTTCTTTCCCTTGAACGTCTCATAGAAAACTTCCAAACCGCCCGACCCTCTCTTCCCTCGGGTCTTATTTACGCCTATTCGGGGGGACCGTTAATCACGGCTTTAGCTAGCGAGTTACTGCACTTCCACAGAGCTGTCGGCCGGCCTTCTAGCAAGGAAGAAGGTAATAATGTAGAAGATCTTTTTTCTTCGCCTGGTCTCGAAAATATAAAACAGATAAAAACATTCCTACGTACCCTCCGCCCGAGTACGAAGATCAGACATCGTTCTCTGGACGGGCGGCATCTCTCCACGCAGAGCCGGGCAACGGCACCTGTCAAGTGGCCGCGGTGTTGGTTCTGCCCCCTGTGTGTTCTGGCTGCTGCTCCTCAACCGTCAAAGAATTTCAAAATTACGGCTGAAAAATCAAAATCTCTCTCATGCGGATCGAGCTGATGCGTGTTCACTGCTGATGAGAGATTTACATAAGGAATTACCAACTTTCATTTCCCGGTTGGTGACAGAACCACGCTCAGGAGCCCACCGCTTCATGCATCCCCCAGCATCTCGGTTCGCACGGCGGACTGAAGCCGTCAGACGCCCCCTGGTATAGTAAGAGTGGACACGGACTAACCATGAACTGAAGTGAGGGGGACGTTGCCGCTTCACATTATGGACTGTACCACTTGCAGAAATAGCGAGAGGGGTTAACACATTAACATAACCGTAATTACGCCTTGGCTAGAATTAAAAGAAGTAATAGAAATAATATTTATCTGATAATATCGAGAGGCTAAAGTGCTGTACTTCAATCCCCGTCGCCCATAATCATTAAAATGCTAGATTATTTTTTTAAATGGCCTTGAAACTGCTGGTTGGCGTAAGCACATCCCCCCTTTGCGGTAGACATACACATGTTGGGAGTTGGCTTATTAAAACAGAATCATGTTTTCGTGTATCAAACGTGGTTTGCGCACCATCAGCAAATAGAAATCACTATTTAATGGACCGGTATGCATAAAACTACAGTAGGAGATTTTGTTTTATAAAACAAAATTAATTTCCATTCATGGAAAGTCCCCGTTCATCTCTATTATCTATTTATTTATTTATTTATTGCAATACACGCCACTATATCTGTACATCTGTCGGTACAACTCACCTATGTTTGATCCCATTTCAATCTAAATGGGATCAAACATTGGTGAGTATATTACAAAAAGCACATATTTTTTTCCTAATTACTTCTTGTTTTTTATTGCTGTTGTTAATGTGTCACTTCTCAGATAAGCGTAATTCAGAGCACAGTGGTTATTATTTAATAAGTATAAATCGTGGCAAATAAAGATGAACACTGAATACTGACATTTTGAGAAACAGAGTTGGTTACAAAAGCACTGCTGGGGTTAAAGCTTACCCCCATGCCGTTAAGTATCATTTTACAAGATTACACACGTTAGATTTTATCAGTGGTTAATATTTAACAAAAATCATGTGCTCATAAAAGTTGGTTTTCTCCTTTTACTCTTGCTTTGTTTTTCTCAATTAGAGGCACTCAAGTGACACATAAGCTTTACAGTGTCATTAATTACATTTATGGCCATTTTATTCAATGTGTGTGGTGATTTTGTGGATTGTGCTCTT
Organism: Neolamprologus brichardi; assembly: GCF_056152115.1. Taxonomy (NCBI): domain Eukaryota; kingdom Metazoa; phylum Chordata; class Actinopteri; order Cichliformes; family Cichlidae; genus Neolamprologus; species Neolamprologus brichardi. The sequence goes on from NC_142105.1 coordinate 34,587,464, forward strand.
GCAAAAATGACCCTAATCCTATTCAAATAGTGATGAAACACTGATATCCAGGAAGTGTTCACTTTTGAATCGCTAAAGCAATAAAAACTGTCTTATAGTGACAGAAATAAGATGTTAATATATTGTACCACACATGTATGAAGTAAAGGATGTGTTTGCACTGTACTTTCTGTTAAACGCAGGAAAAAATGCACTGATAAAGAACTGCAATAATCTGCAAGTCACTCTGATACTGCAACAGTTACCATTATTCACCAGCATACAATATGTACGCACAACAAAAATACACATGGTTCATCTATACAGAGACTTTAACAAGTTATGAGGCTTTACCTTCAGCATAATCTTTTGCAGAGAAAAAGAAACTGTATGGATTGGCCACTCTGGCACACAGCTGTTGTGTCTCTGATCAATAGAACAGTCCATTTTTCTTTACAAGTACCCAAACTAATGAAATAAATTATCAGTCATCTCCACAATAAGCAGTTCTTGGAAGATGTAAAAATAAACTCATGCAAAAAAAGCAACAAATGAAAGAGTTTTGAAGTGACAGATTGGTGAAAACACTGTCAAATATAACAGGATCAAACAGTTGTAAACAGACCGTAGTATAAGTCACCGTGTTATTATGTGATTATTGTCTAGAGATGAGCTCAGCAGAAGATCTAATCCAGGGTGACTTACTCTAGCTCTCATCAGAGTGTCACTACCTGTCATGAATCTGCTCTAACTTGGACGATCGGTAACCTGAAATAGGACTTAAAGGACAATATACATGCAAAAGAACGAGGCTGTGCTGCCTGTCTGCTGTGCATACAGTAAATCAAAGTGGGTCCTCTTCCCCTCTGCAGTTGGAATGCTAATCACACTGGAGACGGCATTCGTACAGCACCAGCACCACTGCAGTTGCTTGAGAGAACTGCAGATACACTACAGCTGTCTGATGTCTATTTCTCACCAACAGTATTTTCACAGTTCTTTTTGTTCCAGCTGAGAGATTCAGTGCACATTTTCATCTGATCTAAAACTCTTTGATGGGGATGATTCAGGAGACTCTCCTCCTATTTTTATCCATATTCCTGTATAAATGAAAATCATTTTACTGTGGTGGGGATTAGAGGGAAATGAGATTATACTTCTACATGTTCGGCTGCACATCTTCCACAAAAAGTATGCAGACTGTGTTTGGGGGGGTGGGTGGGGGGTCACCTTCAGTGGCATTGTAAGTCCTCTTCTCAGCAGGAAAAAAGGCAAAACAAAACACACAATGTTTTGCATGAGGTCAAGATGAACTACATCCAAAATACCTGAACATCTTCACCTCCTCCTTCTCTTACTAGAGAGACACATCTCTCCCAAAGATTTCCTTTCTCTCCCCCCACTCCTAATTCAACATCAGCTCGCCACCATAGGGATTTGGCTCTGTAGCTCCCACGGTTGCTAAGCAACAGTGACAAGAAGCCTGCCTCTTCGATTATGTGTGAGTTGCTCTGCTTTTCTGTCTTATAGCACATCCAGTCCAAACAATGAATCATTCAAGCAGCCGTCCAAATTTGTACCACCGTCGAAATCTGTGTCAGTTTCAAACGGAAAGAGTTATTTGATCCGTTTATTTATATCTTTATCAGAGTGACCTAAAAAGACTTCTTTACTCTTTTGATAAAATATAGAGGTGTAAATATACCTGCAATGAGAATGTCTGTGATCAAAATTAAAGTAAAGAATCATAGAATTAATATTTTAAATCAGCTATAAGTTACCCACTAATTTAAATGTATTATTGCAACTAGCACGATTGCATATGGGTGCCATGGTAAACCAGCCTGCAGTGAAGTAAAGGTAGATCCACTGTTGCCTAAGTGCTCTATGGAAACTGTCACCAACATGCTCTAATACAGTGGGGGAAACGATTATCTGATCAGTTTGCTCAACTACAAAGAAATGAGCAGTTTCTCGTTTTTATTGTAGTTTCATTTTAATTGAGAGACAGAATATCAACTAAAAATCATGAAATTTGTTACAAACAAAAGGTCATAAACTGAGTTGCTGTCATTGAGTGAAATAAGCATTTGATTCCCAAACAAAAAATTAATTAGTACTTGTTGGAGAAACCCTTGTTGGCAAACGGTGTAGTTGGTCACCAGATTGGCACACATATCAGGAGAGATTCTGGCCCATTAGTCTTTAAAGAAACTCAAAATCCTTCACATTTCTTGGCTGTCACTTGGCAACTCAAAGCTTCAGCCACCTTCAAAGATTTCCTATAGGACTAATGTCTGGAGACTGAGAAGGCCATGATCCTAATGGGCTTCTTCTTTAGCCTTTGTTGTCTTGACTATGTGTTTTGTGTCGTCATCATGCTGGAAAACCATCCACAAACCATCTTCAGTGTTCTGGCTGAAGGAAGGAGGTTCTTGTCTGAGATTTTACACTATATGGACCCATCTACTGGCACGTCAATGTGGTGAAGTCGTCCCCAAAGCCTCATTTTTCCACCTCCATGCATGGATCATGTTCTTTGGATCATACTCAGCACTTCTTTACCTTCTAACACAGCAGGCTGAGTTAATGTCAAAGTGCTCGAGTTTGGTTTCATCTGGCCACATCACTTTCTCCCACGCCTTCTCTGAATCATTAACACGTTCACTGGCAAAGTCCTGTACTTGCATTCTCGTGGAAGGTCTATAAACGTGTCCTTGACGTCCTCTGACAGCTCTATGGTCTTCCCTATTAAGAGGTTTATCTATAATAGATTGGTTGATTGCACCACATGGGCACACAACTAGAATTCTGGCTGGTTTGTAGGGGTTTAAATCCTTATTTCACTCAGTGACATATAAATCAATTTATTACTTTAATGCGATGTGTTTTTTCTGGATCCTTGGTTGATATTTTGTCTCTTAACAAAATTAGAGCTTGTTCATTTTTTTTAAATTGAGGAAACTTAAAAATTTAACAGGGACTTAATCTCAGATTTTAGCTTTTAAGTTTTCATAATTTTTCTTTTTGCTGAAGGTCATACGCTCTGATCAGCTGAAATCTTCAGTTTTCTTTAAAAGCCTTTTTTTGGCTGAGGTTGTTGCAGTGTTGCTCTACCAGCAGACCCCTTTGATCCAGATTGAAATACAAATATTGGAAAAAATGCGATGAGATATAGTAAAAGTCATCGATATGCCCCTTAGAATAACAGTTTGGTGAACCTATTTTTTAGCCCTGTGATCGACATCAGCTTCCAGCACGCTTTTTGGTGAAGTGAAGACTTTGCAAGATAAACACGGCCACGTAAAGATGATGCACAGCCAGCTATCTAGAGTTTGGCTAACTGACAAAACTCTGATACAACACTACAAACTGTTCAGAGAAATGTTGAGCAAATGCATTAAAAAAACATGCTGGAACAGGGCTGTCTCTGGCTGCTGCTGAATATAACATGACAACTATACAAGTCCTCGCTTTAACTTCAATCAGAAGCACCTGATAAGCCCCAGTAACCTGTCTCTAAAAGCCTCGCTGTCACTTTTCCTGCATCAAACTAAAATGAATTTGTAGTGTCCTCCAAAGATAGCTCACAAAAATCATCCTGAATAACCAGCTTATAGATGATGATGTGTGTAAGCCCCTATCTGGGGGCTCTTTGCTTCTGCAGGAAAATACTTTGAGCCACTTTGCTGCTGCCTAGAGAGAAACTACTAAGGCAGCTTAAACCCTGCAACAACTTCACTGGATCCTGTCCCAGAAGGTATTAAAAGGTATCGTTGCTCACAGTGGGTGATAAAAAAGAGGATATTTTCCTCGCTGGTATCTTCACAATATTTGTGTAAATAACCCAAATTAGGAGGAAATTAAAATCTTTCTAAGAGTTACATCCTTACACAAAGAAAACTTGTTGAATGAATTTCACTTTAATTAAAACTTTGTGCTCTGAAGCAATAAAAAGAAGGTTGGGATCCACTGATTTCTCTCTTTTGTTTGTAAAAGCTCTGGATGAAGGTAGATGGTTTGCTGAAAGTTAAACTTCTGCCTTCCCAGGTTACATCCGTCCAACTCCTACATGCTGGTCTGGATCATTTTTTTCATCACTTTCTATCAGAATTAGCGCTCCCTGTGTGAAGACAAATCAAACCAGGGTGATGGATGCAGCTGTGCAACCTGCAGCTCCATCTTTCAGTCCTTGCCTGCAGCTCTTGAGGGCGTGATTGGGCAGTGGGACATTTAGCTGTAATTAAACTGCATTCTGCCCCCTTGTGGATGTTGATCTCTAGTCAGGGAAGGGGAAATGGTTCATTGGCCAACCACTCACCAGTGGTGAGTCACTGCATAGTCATTTGACCTGCTCACTATAACTGATCATATCTGGCGCACAACTGTAGGAGTTACAGACAATCTCCAACGTAGTTTTTCTCTCTGGGATGAGAACTCAGTAAAGTACTGCAGACCATAGACTGAGGTAAACATGGAAGGAAATCATGCTGAATATTCATGTTTATTCAGGACGCATGAAAGACATTTTTCACCCTGCGCCGTTTGACTTTTCGCACTTAGCAGCAGGCGAGCCGACAATCAGCAGTGAAATTAGAGAGCGTTACAGTATTAATGACTTTTTTAATGGCAGCAGAGGTGGCTGCTGAGGTTATATTAGTGCTGCTGATGAGCCAGGCTGAGAGATAAGCTCTTCAAGTTGAATAGCCTATCACTATCACAGTGCTCTCCTGTCTAAATGTGGCAAAGTGTGATAAAATGGCTGCTTGACACAACATGGCGTGGGCATATTTAACTGAATTTCAGACAGGCATGCCCCCTTCCTGCCTTTAAGGAGGCAAAAACATGTTAATGTGTTTAATTAATCTTGAATCATCTAATATTGTAGTGCCTCTTTTGTTGGCAGGAACCCACAGAGGACTTTTTTGTTTCTGCTGAAAAGCTGGTGCGTAGACACAGTGGTGCTTAAAGGCGCAAACAAACAATTCAAATGAAAACTTTATGTAAATGGGCCTTTTATTACAATTAAAAGAATATATATATAATTCAATTCAATATTATTTATACAGCACCAAATCACAACAACAGTCGCCTCAAGGCGCTTTGTATTGTAAGGTCGACCCTACAGAGAAAAACCCAACAATCATACGTGAGCAAGCACTTTGTTGACAATAGGAAGGAAAAACTCCCGTTAACAGGAAGAAACTCCGACAGAAGCAGGCTCAGAGAAGGAAGACAGAATAAAAGGCTGTGGAAGAGAGACAGAGGTTAATAAATGTGACCTATATAATGATCGTAACCATAAAACTCAGATTTTGTTGAGAAATATTGCTAAAAATGATGAATTTAGACAAAAACTCTGATCTGAACCAGGACCTACTTTCCCCAAAATGAAGTTCAAATCCAATTTTTATTGCTGAACCTGTAAAATATTCTGTAAAGTTTGTAAATGCCCATTTTTAATAGTCCCTGTGTCCTCGGCTGTAGTTAAATGCACGGTGAATATGTTCTTAATAATCGTTTAACTCTGTTTACGTGGGACAATAAGATCCTAACATGAAAACAAAAATGTTACCTCAGTTAAAAAGACGTCTGTGACTGAATAAAACCGTATTTAATAATACATGTTTAACCACTGTGAGACACAGAGCAGTCTGGTAAGTAATCCTACATGTGGACAAAACCTTTGTCTCCAAGAAAACACCACAGGTTCCTCTAACTGACATCTTCACGAGTCTGGAGTCAAATGACGCTGAATCCAAGCTGTTGCAAGGGCTGCTTTTACCACCTGTGCTCATCAGCAGCGAGAAAAACTAAAACCAACTAAAACGGTTCACACACATGCCTCGAGTGAAATATCAAACCGGCCTAACTTGGAAAGAAAACATGATCGAAAGCCATCGTGAGAAATGCAGGTTTTCAAGACACTTACAGGTGAAAGTCCAGGAAAGATAATGATCAGAAAATCTTTATCTGTTAGCAGCAATAATTTACAACACAGGCCACACTGTAACAGCTGCAGTGATGTCCTTTAATAAAAGACAGTTTAAGGGAGAGTTTGGATCAATAAAAGCTGGAAGCAGAGCCAGAGCCAGCCACAGCCTCGGGATGCCACTAAATATTAGTTTGACACATTAGATTTCACAGATGGATTTTCTCCAGTGATTGAAATGAGGTGGCATAGAGTGTGTGTGTGTGTGTGTGTGTGTGTGTGTGTGGTTGCAGCTCTCACCTGAGGGGCCAAACTGGAGCACTCAAACAGAGTGGTGCTGTCACCGCTGCAAGCTGATGCGTCACATCTCCAGGGACCCGCTTCATCACCTGTGACACAGAAAAACTGGCCGAGACATCTCAGAGGACACGTTGCTGTATTGAGTCACCGTGACACTTTATCGGTCTTCCTCTTCTCTCTGCAGGCGCTCAGTGAACGAGGAACATCCACCTCGGTGTCACCTCACGTTAAGACGGCAGAAAAGCTCCAGTATGTTACTGAAACTGGGGTGACGCATTTTTCAGAATAAGAGCAGAACCTGGCCTGTGAAACTGTGAATACTTGCAGAAATACTGTGTGCATCTGAATCCTGGTTTATCTTCACATTTACATTTGTTACTTTCTAAACTCTGTTTGATTTAGTCTCCTATATGCAACTTTGGCAACTTGCTCTGAGTCTATTGGGCATTTCCACTGTAAAACATTAAGTTTAAACTATACACAAACATATAAAGTAAAAAGGTGTGCTTGTGGATTTACTGTTAACACAGTTCAGTGTTAAAAGAGTTCAGAGAAACCAGAACAACTGCGAGGCTTCGGATAATAATGTCAACATGCTTGCAGCATCTGCTGATTAGGAATGTTTGCTAAAGTTTTTAACTGATGTACTGTTGTGTTAGTTTAATGCGTCAGTGTTTGTTTAAGCACAAGGTTCGTCTGAAAGAACTTTTATCTTCTTTTCTCTTTTTCCCATTAAAAAACATTTTATTTTTAAATAGATTTACATAAAATTGGCATAAGAATAGTCAGAGAGATGAATCCTCTGGGAACCCCGAATCAATCTATCCAGCAGTTACGATATCACTCTCTGGACAAAAGGTGTGAAAGACTCGATCAAATGTGTGTTTGGGCTTTTTTGCTGGGTCCTTTTAGTTGTTTTACATGTTTTGCATGTGTATAAAACCAGAACACAACCCTCATTACAGCTTGTGGGAAGATAACTGTAATAAATCTTGAATTATAGGCTTATCTGATGCAGAAGTTTCCTCACAGCTGTCATCTCATCTCAAGAGGGGAAATGTTTGTTTGATTAAAGCATATGAGGTTTTCTGTCAATGTGCTGTTGAAAACTGTGTAAATTGCGATGAATAATTCAGAGACTACTATCATTTTACTTGAGACTAGCCTGGTAGGTTGCCATGGTAGAAATGCATGTATTATTTACAGGTTGTGTGGCTGTTAGGCAGCTTACAGGCTCTCAGTTGTTTTTAGATCTGTTCAAGCTGCGAGGATTAAACGTGGTAGTAATCCACGGGAAACAAAACAGTGTGTCTGAGGCCTACATTCACCTCCGCATGAGTACGAAAGAGCTGGACTACAGTGCTGTGGACCATGTGATGTGGCAGAGGGGTTACGATGGAGGGGACAATGGTGACGGCGGGACAGGAGAAGCCACAGAAGCGGGTGAGGTTCCGCGTGGCTTCGGGGAACAGCGGCCGGGTGCTGAAGGAGATGTTCAAAGATGAGGGGCCTTCAGACTCCCTGGATTCAGACTGCACCAGCAGCTCTGACGCTGAGCGAGCCAGCACCCCCTCTACAAGTGGAGATGCACACGGACACATGTTTGGATACCTGGGCTCCGAGCTGGACAGTGAGAACGAGCCCGACGACCTGCTCGTGTACGCGGGGGCCACCAAGGACTGGATGTTCACCACCAAAAGGGTCAACATACTCAGCAAAAATGGGACTGTGAGAGGTGTCAAGCACAAAGTCAGCGCAGGTCAGACGCTGTTTGAAAACCTTCCTAATTCCAACAGTGTAAGTACGTGTGAATGAGCCCGGGTTCATCTAATTCATTTAACTTTGTTACTCGGACGGTTTTCACACGAGTTCCCGTCGGCGTCACGTCTAGTTACAGGAAGGGGCGACATGTGTGACCAGGATGAAAGCTTAGAATAGAGGACAAGGTCACCGAACAATGAAAGATTGATGATGCATTTCATTATCTGTTTCAAGAGAAACTAATCAGATTAATGAATTCTCAGAACTTTGCTTTCTAGTATTACTGCAGTTTGTTATGCTGAGGTAACACCTGGCCCGTATATTGATGCAAAAGTGAAAGAAAGAAGGTCATCTCTGCCAAACTATGAGGTGAAGACACAGCGTGACCAGACTAGATTATGTTGCTTATCCCTCTTAAGTGAGATTATCTTTCTCGTAGAGTGTGGTTCAAACGTGAATCAAGGTAGAACAGATCTGAGCCCGAAGGAAAAGTTTCAACACGTACACGACTAACTCAGTCTATAGTTTCAAGTTCAACAGAGGACAATCAAAATAAACTTAAAAAAGTTAATGCTGATAAATAAAATTGCTGTATTGGGCAAGTTTCAAGTCTCCGAAGTGTAAATTTATTTCAAGGCTGTAAAAAGGCTGTAATATACAGCTTTGTGAAACATGTACCTATTAAGTAAAAAAAAAAAACTCATTTTGGGATTAAAACTCCTTAAAAATGCCTCATTTGTTTCCTCTTCATATTATTCTTCCTTATTTAATAGCAACACATTCATGAATGACCAGTTCAGTGTTTGTCAACATCAAGCACCTCTACCTGCACCTGAACCTTTTTAAAAAATGTGTAGTTGAAGTTAATTTCTTGAAAGATTCTTGGAAAATGGCACCAAGTATACTAAACACTCATGTATATATATGTACACAACACAGGACATATCACTACATGAGATGCAGTACAGATACAGTGTTCAGAGTGGGATGACTTGATCCACACATGGTGTGAATAAAAACTAATCATGTAACTTTATTTGTGCTTCCTCGTAGATGGATTTATCCCTGGAGTTTGGGCGGATAGTCATCTACACTACGAGTTTCCGTGTGGTCAGGACGACGTTCGAGCGCTGCGAGCTGGTTAGAAAGATCTTTCAGAACCACAGAGTGAAGTTCATGGAAAAGAACATCGCGCTGGACAGCGAGTACGGGAAGGAACTGGAGGCGCGTTGCAAACGTGTGGGAGAACCTCCTTCGTTACCCGTCGTGTTCATCGATGGACACTACCTTGGGGTCAGTTCTCTCCACTCCTGCATAATATTACCTGAGATCAATGTATGATACATCTGCAATGACTTAATTAAAGACGGAGGATTAATCTTTTTAATCGGCAGGGTGCTGAGAAGATACTTGGCATGAACGAATCAGGAGAGCTGCAAGATCTTCTGACAAAAATTGAGGTTAGTTCCTCTCAGCGTGCCTCAGAAATCACAATGTGCATAACAGATTTGACTGTGAAGTGAACTGCTTAATTTGGCCCACACAGATGTTACATTATTTAAATGCTGCCTTTTAGATTTGCCTGAATATGCAGCACGTATAATATTAAATCTTAAGGTAATCACGTTTATAATGAATGACTGCATTTCTTTGGTTGAAAGCCACTAAGGTGAACACAGACAGATGCAAACAGCAGCACAAAGTTCCCGAACTAGCAATGCCATAAATAAAACACAAGTAAACTGTAAAACATGCATGCACATCAATAGGCAACCATTAATAATGGAGGTCCTGTTATTGATTCTTTCAAACACATCAACAGCGAGCAGATGGATTTGCAGCACAAACTGAACATGTACGAACCATTACTGCTTCACACTGAGCTGCAGCTCATTCACTCGGCTTTTTTCAGGTCAGAATTTGGAGTACAAACCACAAACAAGTGAATACAAAGCAGTATGATGACATTTAAGCCATGGATACAGTCACTGCATGGTATTAAACAAAAGTATGCAGCTCCGAAAGGTCATGCATGCAAAAATTTGTCCAGAACTGACCACTGACATGGCTCGATTCATATCTGCAGCTCTGCAGCTGAGCAATTTGGAAAGGAAGCTGTGTTTAAAATGATATTATTGTGCTTATTTTCCTTCTATCAGACCCTGAGAAAAGAAGGTTGTTAGCTCTCATGCAAGCATTAAATATAAAACTAAAAGCAGGAATAAATTGGCAAAAACTCTCCTGCACAGGAGAAAACAGCAAACATGCCTGTGTGGGCACAGAGGTGGCATCTGTGGGTGAACTATGGGGCAGGCTAAACCCACACTTTCTGGGCCCCTGCATACATCTGCTATATGTAAATCCACTATGGGTTGCCCACAGAAAACCCATGTGGGCCCCACGGAGTCCAGTCCTTGTGGGGCCCAGAGTAGTTTTGCTCTTTTGGACAGCCAAAAGGAAATTCTTCTGGGCTGTGTGGGTCTGCCCACAGTGCTCTCACGCGGGCCCAGGGGGGCATGTTTGCTGGGTAAAAAACTGTATTCATATGTTGCTTTTCAAGAAGAAACATCCAATGGAGAAAGTCTGACAGCTTAGGAGTCACAACCTAAAAAGCACAGTCTCGTTTTGCTCTTAACCTGGACCGAGGTTCTCCTGACAAACACTTATTAGTGACTTCAGAGACCTTTTGGTTTCATATTGATCTAGCAGTCATTGCTAAAAGCTCAGGTTTTGTACAAGTTAGACAAAAAGGACATGCAGCAGACCTAACATTAGGTAGCAGTCTAAACTTCTTCTGCAGATGCTCAATCACATCGGTATCTGCAGCATGCGAACACTTACAGCTATTTCTTATTGAGCTGGCTACTTGGGTTTTAGTGATAGGTGGGTTGCAAGCCGTGTTGGTCAAGTTACTTGAAAAATGTAATCAGTAACTAATTACTGATTACTTCCCCAAAAAAGTAATCCCGTTACTTTACTGATTACTTATTTTCAAAAGTAATTAATTACTTAGTTACTTAGTTACTTTTTAAAAACACGATTTACAACCTGAATAGGTGATAAAGTGATAGATCTTTCAGCCCAATTCTACTTTTTCTGCATAATAATCATACCAACTTGAAGAAATTAGTTTAACATTTAAACTTATTTTCTGCACATTCCAGCACATAAAATAAAATATTTGTGTGTTTACACTCAGTCTTTCAAATAGATGCAAGTAAAACACAGCAGAAAATAAATAAAGTCAAAGACTAGCGGTCCTGTTGCTCTATTTTCACCTGTAAAGCAGGAGTGGGGTAGGCGGAGGGTTACCCTGGTGCAGGTGTGCAGCGGTCAGTGGAAGAATCCGCGAGTTTCTCTGTGAGTTTCCCATTACGTCGTAGCTACTCGGTGCTTGTTTGGAAGTTTAGGGTTTTTTCGCTGTAAAAAGAAGTTTTCTTCCCACGCACAACGGACACTAATGTTTTTGTCACTTTTTATGGAATCAAACTCAAAGTAAGGTCAGTACTTCCACGCTTTAAACGCTGCACGCTCATACTCTCTCTGCACTCGATATATGATCCATTGTTGATCTGCACACAGCTGTTGTCACGAACGTCGCACTCGCTTACGTCACTGTCATGAGACATTCTCGCAAAAAATCACAGTTTTAGTAACGCAGTAACGCAGCGTTCCTACGGGAAAGTAACGGTAATCTAATTACCGTTTTTGCAACAGTAATCCCTTACTTTACTCGCTACTTGAAAAAAGTAATCGGATTACGCGTTACTGCCCATCTCTGGTTGCAAGTGTGCAGGCCCAAAGTTTCCCAGCAGAATGTTGCATCGTATTAAAATGAATATTGTTATTTATGTCAGGTGTCAGTGTGTTTAATGTTGCCTGCCTGGTGTCATTTTATTAACGGGTAAGTTCTTTAGTGGTACTCAGACCTGTTTGCATTTATTATTTAAACCTGTCTATCCATTTCAGAGGGTACAGCTTCCCCAGACGTGCCAGACCTGCGGGGGCTACGCCTTCATCCCGTGCCCGATGTGCCATGGCAGCAAGATGTCTGTGTTTCGTAACTGCTTCACGGATTCCTTCAAAGCCCTCAAGTGTACTTCGTGCAATGAGAACGGCCTACAGCCGTGTGCGAGCTGCAGCCAGTGAGGGTGTTAAGTGCCTGAAATGACATCACTCCTTCTTTCCTTGGGACCCTACAAAGGGACTGTAATAATACAGCAGGACTCTTTCTCCAGGGCCATTGTTAGCAAAGAAGATTTGAATTTGTAATAAAATCTGTGAATTCATGGATTTCGGTTTTGCTCGTGTGTGTATGTTAAAGCATCATTTGAAGGTCACAAGTTCAGGTTTTTGCAAAATCCTCATTCAAAGATCTTTGTTCGAATCTCTGAAGGCAGTCAGACAGGTCCGCTGAGGAGTCATGAACTTGCTTCCTCTCTTGCAAGCCTAAGCTTGTTAGTTAATTAGTGAAGAGGCTCCTTCATTAACAATGCTCTCATTACATAATCCCATATCAGACAGAGTCCAGGATAACAGACACTCAGCACCAGGAGTGAAAGTCAAGCGCTCAGTTTGCAGCCAGCAGAAGGCAGCAAACTGGAACGTTGTTTACAGGCAAGACTGTTCAAACCTAACATTAAAAATTCATACACAGTACTGTGCAAATGCTTCAGGCACGTCAGATGTTTGTACTCATGGCAACATAAAGAATCACCTGAACGACTGAGAACATGGAGTTCTGTGGAAGATGCTCCAGCCATGAAGTCTGTGTTGACATTAAACACAGTTTACCTGTGTATACTTTGAAGTTACAGGTATGGAGTTTCTTACCAAGAACAATATATATATATTTTGGGTAATTGTCATACTGGCAAACAAAACGACGACTGAGACTCAGGTTTGTATCTTACAAAGTCGTGACACATCCTTCTTTCTTCATGATTCCTTCACCTTGATGAGATTCCTGGTTCCACATGCTATGCAGTGTCACCACAGCACACTATTCAATTCAATTCAATTTTATTTATATAACAAAAGTCGCCTCAAGGCGCTTCATAGATACAGAGAAAAACCCAACAATCATATGACCCCCTATGAGCAGCACTTTGGCGACAGTGGGAAGGAAAAACTCCCTTTTAACAGGAAGAAACCTCCGGCAGAACCAGGCTCAGGGAGGGGCGGGGCCATCTGCTGTGATTGGTTGGGGTGAGAGAAGGAAGACAGGATAAAGACATGCTGTGGAAGAGAGACAGAGATTAATAACAGATATGATTCAATACAGAGAGGTCTGTTAATACATAGTGAGTGAGAAAGGTGACTGGAAAGGAAAAACTCAATGCATCATGGGAATCCCCGGCAGCCTACGTCTATTGCAGCATAACTAAGGGAGGATTCAGGGTCACCTGGTCCAGCCCTAACTATATGCTTTAGCAAAAAGGAAAGTTTGAAGCCTGATCTTATCTATCACTGTTTCACTGTGAGGACAGTGTTCTTAGGGTTCTTTGGGTTCTACACCTCCCTTCTTTCTCCAAACATAGCAAGGCCAAAGTGCTCTTCTGATCACCTGACCAAAGGATGCGCTTCCAGTATGCATACCCTTTCTCTGGTCGTCCTTAGCACACTTCAGTCTGGCTTGACGACATCTCTTCTGCAGAAATGGAGTTTTCTTGGTCTGCCACCTCGCAGTCAACCCCTGTGCAGGATTCTAGCGAGTCTCTTCTTTGAGACAATTCCACTGGACTGAGTCACACACGAGCATGTTGGCAGCTGCGCTGGGGTCTTCAGACGCATCTCTCACTAGTTTTATTCCCAGAGTCTTTGAAGTCTTTCCTTTCCCACCTCTGCCAGGCTTCTTCTGTACTGTCTGCTTCTCTTTGAATTTCTTGATGATGATACTCACTCTAGTTCTTGGCACTGACCTGACTTGACCCTCAGTTTTAACATTACATTACACACAGTAGTTTGTGCTATGGCTCAATAAAAGGGTCAGTTTTTCAATAATATTGACCGTAGTCATTTTTGTATATTAAGAAATAATTCTGTTATTGTGTACAAATCAAAATAATTCCTGCTTCACTTCAACCTTATGTTAAACCACCTTTATTTTATCAGCTGCCCAAAAGATTGGAGCAGTTTGGATTTCTGTGTGGAGCCTTTACATATGCTGACCTCATTATTTAAAGCTCTGGCGATCCATCACAAACAATAGCTTATGTAGCAACAGGGTTTTTGCTTCTCATGTTTTTACTATTCTAGTCACAGAGCTAAGTAGATGATTAGTGGAAAAATCAATATCAATGTTTAAAAGGTTTCAGAGGGCACTTTTACAGCCCATCTGAAGGTGTTTCCGTATATTTACTGATGAAAAATAGCTGGAAATTTGAGATCTGTGATCTTTTTTGTGTTATATTCCATATTACATACATTAAAACAGAATTTTATGAGATAATCATTTTGCATCAGTTCAGTGTAGATGCCGATGTAGAACCAGTTCCAGGCGTTTCCTTTTACAAAAAGAGCACCCAGTGCCAAAAAGCTTCCTTCCCATGATTGCTGGGTTAGAGACTGTTGAGGTCGGAGGCTGTGGGAGGGGCAAGAAATTATAGATAAGCTGGTTCTGGTTACCATAATTCTCTGCCCATGGTAACTACTGCAATTTTCCTCACATAATTTAAGGTTCTTAAATCTTTCAGAATATAAACTGGTTTTCAAAAGGCGCCACAGCAGAACTGGCTCCACACGGCACCGTCGTGATATCAGTACAACTAGGCAGGCAAAATGTAAGCAGACGTAAACCTCACCCATATTCAATGAAAGCATTTTAATTACATTTTTCTGCAGTGCTGATAAATCTACAAACCCCTCAAGTTGTTCAGAGAACAGACCCTGCTGTTCATATATATATATATATATATATATATATATATATATATATATATATATATATATATATAACCTGATATTTCTGGCTGTGAGCATGAGGTTTATTTGGCAGTAAATCAGATGCACTGGAGCCTACATGTTAACAGACTTGGGTTCAGCACAATCAGATACTAACAAAGAAATCTGGATAATTCAGCCCAATGAGCTCTTGATGTGCACACGTTTCAACAGTCCGACGTAATGCAGTGCATGTAAGCCTTTCACTAAATTAGCATGAAACTAAAAGACACAGCTCAGTGGCGGATCACATGCAGTCCTCGCAGTTTCGTGTTTTTAAACGGATGATGTCATTAGTTGGCTGCCATCCACGGGGTCAGGGAAACGCAGTGCCCGAGCCGCACAGCTCTCTATGCTGTCATAGCCCTGTACAATGCTGCTTGAACATGATTAGACAAGGCAGCACTGTAAAGAGGCTAAAAGCGTAGAGCAGGGTGATGATGATCCGCCATGAAGACTTTTCGTGCCATCATACGCGACCTGGATTATTCTAGATGCTCCCGCACCTGTGATTGAAACAGCAACCAAATCGATCATTTTGGGGGGGAGAAGAAAAACACACATTTACGCACACACAGCAGGCCCGGGTAAAAGCAAATATATAGTGTTTCTGCAGGAGTGATGAGGCGCTACGTTTGAAGAGTAATGGGTTTCGGGGTTTTGTAACCACAGGCTTGTGGAGATGGAGGAGAGGCTTCATGAAAATCTGAGACCCCAACTGTGCAGGTTAACTGCGCCCCCATCTGTGGGCTGATGGAGGCGAGGGGGGGAACAGGATACATCGAAAATAATAACATAAAGCAGCTACATTTTTTTATTTTCCTTTTTGTTTAAAAAAAAAGGCGCCGACAAGATCTGTCTGTAAATGCCTGAAAGCGGCGATGTGGCGAGCAGGAGGCTGCGAGGGCTGAAGATCTCTGTGCTGATCTCCAGACAAGACAAACGCTCCTCGACGCAGGTTTCTTTTCCCTTTTAATAAAAATGAGCCAATTCAGCCCGAGGATCTATTTCTCTCTCTCTAGCTATACATGCACAAGCGATTGTCTCTGTTTGAGGGGAGACATGGAAGGAAACAGGATGGGCAGTGGCACAACTGACTTGGGAATGGTATGACGAGACATGACACCGATATGCGCGCAACACCCCAAAAATTTAAGACAACATTTAACGGTGAAAAACCTGCAAATGGAGATCGTCCGCCCTCCGGGCTCGGCGAAAAATTATTTCAGTGGAGCAGTGTAGCGTGGTCCGGCCGCGATGCTGTGCGTAATGTTTTGAACGGTCGGTCAATGCGCAGACTGGTTGGAAATGACTGTTTTTATTGACGTCAGCGAACAGGCTAGTGCCCCCCTCTCTCATCCCCACAACTGCACCATCTAATGGACTTGGGTTTACATTCCAGTCATCCATCTGAGCTTTAAACAGGAAACGGGAATCCAGTTCGGGGAAAAACAATGCTTTAAATTCTACTTTTTTAAAAAGATAAACATATCTGGTGGCGCCTTTTCCAAGACCTACAAAGTTATTTAGGTTTTTCCCTTGTGTGTGTGTGTGTAAGTGTGGAGCTTCAATGAATATTGCATTTTGCATAAGCGCACAGCATTCAAAACAAGAGAATTCAAACAAACGACACAAAAGGAAACCAAAAATAATTTAATAAATTATCTCATATTCGTCCCATGTCCTTCAACAGTAGCGTCCTCGTTATGACCCAAGAAGAAACAGTTCACAATCACCTTCAGAAACACAGATCTGCCTTCCCAACCAAGGCGCAATGACTGCGGCCCTCCTGCAGCATGACAGCACGTTGGCAAGTTGATCATGTGTCAACGGCAAACAAAGACAAGCAAACACAGCATCACAGTCCGGTTTATACAGAATATTAGTGATACATTATGAAGGAGTAACTTTTTTGCCACATGCTCCACAGGGTGACAATGCCAAAGTTTTCAGCTGTTGGTGGACTTCAAAAAAAGAAGAAATCAAAGGTAGCTGGTCCACTCGTCTTCATTAGAGATCACTTATTTATACACCGTGGACAAGAGGCAAGGACATCTCCATTCCTTCTGCATTTTGTCTTTGGAACAATACAATCAGTCACGTGACGAGACAATTTCTAACCCTACGAACAGCGTTTAGAGATGTAAAGTCAGTGATGTCGTCATCAGAGCTTGTTTAAGATTATGACCCATTAAATGAGAACAATAATACAGTGCAGGGTTTCCAAACTGTATTAAGTCCAGCGGCCCAACCTGGTTTAAAAGCGCCAACTGTTAGTTAGCTACTGGATCTTATTAGGCTCCCAACTCTGCCAGCTGGTGTATACATATACATTATACATATGAAACAGCTGTTTGAAAGAGTTAGCAGGACAAACGTTATGCCTTAATGGTGTTCAGCTGATATTTGACTCTCAGTCACACTTGGATTATGTGAGCATTCATCTTGATCTCTCCTGCTGATACAGGCTGTTTGCTCGCTTGTGTTTGGAGATGTAGTGCTAGCTGTTCAGTTCCTCAGTGTCACAGGGCTCCTGTGCTTGTCCTCCTGTCCTATATTTATGGTGGAGGATCATATTAAACATGGCAAAGCTTTCAAAGAATGAGGTCAGCATATGCATAAGTAACCCCCGTGTGCCAGAAGCTTTCTTTGTTTTGCCATGTATGATGACATAGTGAGCCAGTCCTCCCAAAATGGCCATTGCAGGAACACAGCTCTGTGAGCAGAGAAGCCCCGCCCACATGTTTAAGCCATCTGCTGAAGGGCAGCCAATCAAAAGACGGTTAGCTTAAAGTAACCAGGATAAAACAGCTCATTTGAGACTGAGGATGCAATGCTGGCCTGCACCAAGGCCCAGTGTGAGAGACTGGCTTATTTTGAACTGTGAATCATGTAAAGCCGATCTAATGTAAAAAAAAAAGTGATAAAACTTCACATAACCCGGACTTATCGAGCGCTGCTGCTCAGGCCTGTCAACGTTTCTGGTGGAAACTCTGCAAATCCAGGTTAGACAACTTGTATTCATAACATCAAGTCCTACTATATCCACTCTACCTATTAAATCAAATATCTCAATAATACCATTTGACTTTCTATAATCGCAATAAAAATCTATTCATCACAAATTCTGTCTTCATTAGAGAACCTGCGGTCTTCAGTTTTACATTAAAAGGAAACAGAAAGAAAAAACCTCTAACATTGTCTAGTCATTAAATAAGTCTGGGTTGAAATTGTAGCTCTTTGGTTTCCTTCTGCACTAATAAAGGAAACTCTATCACTGTGATCATTAAAGTCTAGTAAACGACACTGGTCCTGTTCTCGCTTCAGACACAGACATGAGCCCACATCGTGACACCTTTATGGAGGAATGTGAGTCTAAGCAACCAGCCGGTGGACGACGCTGTCGTAGTTTGTGTGCGAATTCAAGGAGCCTAATGACAGCGTCAGTCTTCTGCCAGAAACACTCGCACTGGAATGTGAAAGTGGATCTCTGGCAGGGTGAACTCACAGATCCCAGACTGAAGCTCGGGCATAGCTGCTCGAACACTGTGCTCATCCTTCTGGACTATTCTACAGTAAGACTTGAGAAGTTGTGCGGGTTTGTTGTCTGTGTTTGTTGTGTAGTCAGAAAGAGGCAGTTTGCAGAGGCAGGCGCGGCCATCCTTCCAGCTTCTTCTTCGTGGCATTTCGGGATGTTATAGTATCTCCAAGTCTACATGACGGACCTCTGGGTTGCGTTGCTGTAGAGGCACAAAACCAAAGTTACGCACAAACTTGACTTGCAATTCTTAATCAAACACTTTTATTTAAAAATACAAATATATGGTGAAAACGGAGGTTTGTGGCTTATGATAGGTTGGAAGTCTGGATCACTGCGATCCTCTTCACAAAAAGCTAACAGGATGTTTTCTGCTGAAAATAATGTCCGAGTGAAAAAAAGCGTATCATTTGTGTTTATCAAACCACCAAATCTGTGTTTTTGATCTGTAAATGCGATTAGCAGAAGTAACATTGTCAACGTTAGACACCACGGCTGGATGATCAGAAATGGATCTTTTTGGGGAGATGGGATTATGTTAGATTTCCCAGACAACACTCTTACTCAAATATTTCTTATTTCTTTACAAAATATAAAAAGCTTCTACAACTATTTTAACAAGGACATTATTATAATTATAATGAACTCAATGACTGAGATATGGGAGCTCATCCTGAGTGTTTCCCAGCTTAAAACAGGAATCTGGAGGGAGTGACGAGGAATATAAACACAAAGGGTCTGCATCTTCTTTAAGAATTCCCCTTTTTGCCATTTAAGTAACAAAAATGTATTTTAAACTTGAGCAAATTAAACCCAACTTTACAAAAATGTGTTAAACATCACAATGCTGGTGATCCTTCTTTGGTCTAAGGCCATGAAAGTGTTTCGTGATGCAGGAAAAAATCTTTCCTAAAGTCATTCCCAGATTTTATGACTCTGTAACAGCATGAGACAAACAACAAACTAGAATAGCAAATAAATGTATATTTCAGTACTTTGAGCTCTTTCTCCAAGCGGTCCACCTCAGCTCCCAGGGTGTCGATGATGTTCTCTCCGTGTTTGAGCATGAAGTTCTCCAGCTCCTCCGGGGTTTTCACCTGCTGAATGTCCTGCAGAGACACAAACATGTAGTTTTGTCAGGAAAGATACGGGTCAACATTCATGACATCGGTCCGAGCCTGCTATTATTGATAACTGGCTAATGCAGCTCATCTGTGCCTTCAAGGCTATAAAACATGGCCCACATGACCTGCTCAGCCATGTGATGTCATGTGATGTCATGTGATGTCTGTCTCTTGGGTGCTTGTGTTTAATAACTTAGATTGTATTTAAATCTGGTGTGGTCTCCCAATCACTGTCTGAACTTTGAGGAACGTAGTGACAGCAGAAACACCATAAGATAATTAACAATAATAAAAAAGTGTCTTTAACAACGTCAGATGCTCACAGCACTAAACTCAAAGATTTTGTTTCACCAGTGAATGTCAAGAACATACTCGAAGCAACTGATGTCTGTGTGAAAAGATTAGTAATCATTGGAATTCATACTGAAGAACTGCATGACACACTGCACAGCTCATAGCCTGCAAGGACAACAACTCCTGCAGATGATAATTACACATGTATGTGTGGAAGACACAAGAATGTGACATTTCCAGATGGAAAATAAAACAGTTATTTTATATTTCAGGACTCAAGGTGGCTGTGTACCTCTGACGTTTTTAGAGAAGTGAGGATAATGAACTGTTTGCTCAACAAGATGAGTTCACAGGATAAATAACTTAAGGGAACAGATTAGACTCTTGTATACAGAAAAAACTATGCTAACATTTGCAGTTAGCATTGTGTTCCTGACTTTATTAATAAGTTATTAAAGCAACTTCTAAAAATAGCCCAAACATCCAGTCCACAAATCGCTCTCATTCTGAGTACAAACATCAGCACTAAAACAAGATAACTTACGTTGAGGATTTGGTCAATGTCTTGTTTTTCCAGATAAGAACGTGTCACCACGCGGCCATCAAAGTCAACTTCAGCCTTGAAGCGCACTTTACTCAGTCCCATATCCGTGGCCTTCACATCGTGGATGGCCCTGCCGACAACACAAACATCTCAATGGAAGAAACAGAAAAACGATGTGGAGGGAAGCTGCTACAACACAAACGATCCGTATGCAAACGCAACAAATAAAAGAAACCAGTGAAACTGGTTAAAAGGTCATTTTAATTTGAACTGCTGTTCACTGCATGTTGATTTAATCTTCACCATTTGTTTGTGGCTGGATTCAATTTATCAAAGTTAATCATCCAGATTCTGAGTTCATGTTTTGCAGTCGAGGAGGTTCGTGTGTGCGTTCGCTGACCTTACAGCAGGATCGTTCTCCAGAAACTCTGTGAGCTTCTGCACGCGCTCAGCCTGTATGGAGCGTCCCAGCAGGGCCTCTGTGTTAGTGTAGATGAGGAAGGCGGAGACTGCGCCCAGCAACGTGCCAACGCCAAGAGAGCCCAAGCTATCATAGGTCGGGTTACCTGGGGTCAGCGAGTAAACATTCAGGTTAATGACTCCAGTCCAAAAGATCAGAAAAATTATAAACCGGGACATGACGACTCGTGTATTTACCTGTAAGTGAGGTGAGCCCCATGCAACCAGCAGCCAGAATAACTCCCAGCACAGCAGCAGCGTCCTCCAGCAGCACCACGTTGGTGCTGGGGTCTCGGCTCTGCATCACTGCACACATGAATAATACGAGAGCTTATTTATAGCTGAATCTTCAGATATAATTACATCATACCAACTTGCTAATATCCACACTCACAGACGAAAGTGTGTCTCATGCAGTCAGATGTCTGACTTTATTTTGCAATATGCAAATTAATTCTGCCTCAGTGATGCCGTCTACACACAGCAAGACAAAACACACTGTTTTCATTTTAACCTCATCATGCTGATGGTAAGTTAAAAGGCACAATCATACATGTGGCTACTTACCAACACAAAAACATGCTTGTTGTCAAATAGCAGTTCCTAACATGGACATATACACGAGGCAGCCATAATAGCAGGATACACTTTAGCATCCACTATGACAGGAAAGGAGATCATTCACTGACAAGTAAATCATGTAAATTACTGCCATGTTTTCCACAAATAGTCATAAACTGCTAATATATTGATATCATTTGATCTTTTCTTTAACACTTTCACCCTTTCACACAAGAATGCTAAAGGCATTATGAACCCTCAACACGTTCTCACTCCCAAAGCGTAACATTTTACGCTAGGTGACAAATCGTCAACATATTACGTTTTCGGCTACCCACCACGTTCCTGAATGACGACCTCGGACAAATGAGGAAATATGAGAACCGTATGGACTCAATCTACACATGTTCGCTCTTTTTCTTCAAATCGCTTAGAAACACGCTATTTAACATCATTAAAGTCCTGGTTAAGGTCAGGAAAAAGGTTATGGTTCGGGCTAGGGATAAGGTTAGATTTAGGGCTGGAATACAGGGCTGGAACGTCTATTACCGCGGGAGCGTCATTGCACTGGATTTCGGCCATAACCCACCACGTACCATAAGAATGCCGAAGGTCTCCTTTCGCGTTCCTCAGGAACGCCGCGGGACGTGACAAAACGTCGGCATGTTACGCCTCGGGAGTGAGAACGGGCTGCAACCGTGGCTAATGTAATAGAAACTGTGGGACACAGCATTTTAATCCTAATATTTATATTCAGAGCACTTTTCTCAACACATATTACAATAACTGTAATATGTGTAACTCAGTTTGCACTTATTTAATCTCATTCGAGAATTTCATTGGATTATATTCACACAGATGCTGAATGTGTGTAAGACAAGTTAACCTGCACAATCTCATCCAAAGAATATTTTTACTCAGTTATTCATGTTTAGATAAGATGCTTTCGTTTTTGCAGTTGGGACATTGTAAACAAAATGACACATATTTGCCACATTTACCTGGAATAATTGTAGCGGCAGGTGTAAAGACAGGATATGAACTGATCTGTACGTACCATATTCATAAAAAGACAATCCTTGCTGGCGGGCGCTCCTCTTTATCTCATTGATGGCAACCAGTAACGTGGCTGAGAAAGAAGCAGATGTCTGAGAACAAGCTGCAGAGCAATATCTGATCTGTTCGTTCGTTACTATAACTCACCTCCTTCAGACACCAGAGAGCCCGCCAAAATACAGTAAGCCTGCAATGTGGAAAAAATATGTCGGCAAATGTTTTTTAAATTTGTTTTGAACAATTTGAGTCAACACAGACACTCACCCATAACAAAGACTCGATGGGCTCCGGGTGCAGCAATCCCATGATGCCGTGGTACCAAGAGAGGCCTGCTCCCATCATAAAAATGCCCACCCCACTGATGAGGGAGGCAATGTAGCGCATGTTGGAAAAGCCATATCTAAATATCAGAGCAAAAAAACAAACACAGAACAATGGCGCTGAATTACAGCCAACATTTACTCCACCATGTTTTATGCAGAGCAATAACAGAGACGTGACACCCGCCGCAGCCTCAAAGAGTCGATCATCAGCTGGACCAGGTGCACCGAGCGACTCTGAGGTTTTGTGGGCACATCTACTCACCATCATAGCAAAAATGTAGCCATATATACATAACTTTTTTTTCTTACTGTCTTCATAATGTGAATTAGCTGCAATGTCATGAAACTTCGCAAATAGATAGAAAAAGGATAACTTGTAGATTTATTTTGCATAAGGACACAAAACCTTTTAAATGTTTTTAACACTGAAATTAAAGTTATGGATCTCTTCTTATAAATTTACAAAAGAAAGTTCAAAAGACCTACCTGGAGAAAATCGCTTACTTATACTCACTATGTGCATCCTCATCTCCAAAAATTAAAACAAATAGTGTGGGTGTCTTTTCCAAATCATTTCTCCTTCTATGAATTATTTATTGGCAAGAATCCACATCAATGTATCTACTGTTTCTACATTTCTATACTTCTGTAGTTAGTAATGTTAGTAATGTGCAAGAAAATTTAATATTTGGTTGCTGACAATATACTAGAGGTGGGAATCACCATACAACTCACGATACGATATTATCACAATACTTAACTCACGATACGATATTATTGCAATTTTTAAAAATATTTTGCGATATTCAGATTCTGTACATAAAGGTAAACTTTATCAATATTCATTTTCTCTAATATCAAAGTCTCACACTCAGTCTTTCTCTCATTTCAGTTTGATTGTTGACAAACTGAACGGTTTGTATTACAGTCTAGTCCAACTTAACTGAATCAACCATCTGGTACAATTATAGCTATTCTGAACTATGCAGTTTATGAAAACTATGCAGCCCCTTCAGCAACTGAAGAATTTGAAAGTAAATTCAAACAAAATATAATTTTACATGAAATAAAAAAGTTTTAAACTTAATTAAAATAAAACATGTCTTAAATTAAAATAAGTAAACTGTCATGTTTATTAAACACATTTGGACAGTGAAGGAATGTCAGGATTCTTGCTCAGAAAAAGGATCAACATGCTCTGAAGTCAGAGCACAAAAACCTTTTTGTAACAAAATATCGATTTCTGCTGTCCCTGTATCCATACATTATTAGCAAACAAAATATCACCATGCTACACAGTATCCATTTTTTCCCCCCACCTCTACAATATTCTGCAACTGACTTTGACACATTACTGCTTTTATTCCTATTCTGGCGAGCACTGAACCTCTTTTAATGAGTACAGGAAGGTGTACCACTTACGGGTGCACGGCATCTGGGTTGCGGACAGACTGGCTGATTCCCAGAGCGAGCAGAGCCTGGTTGCACGTGTCGGCCAAAGAGTGGATGGCTTCAGAGAACATGCTAGCTGATCCAGTGTAGACCCAAGCCAGGAGCTTGAAGAAGAAATTCAGCCCATTTCTGAGAACAGAACATAAATAAGTGAAGCGCTCACAGGGCACACAGATGTAAAGTCTCACATGTCAAGCTCAACAACAGTTCTGATTAAATTGGTTTATAGATTTATCAGGTTGCCTACACTGAAACTGAAACTTAAACTTAAAAACTGTTTTAATCCAACATTGTGTGTAAATTGTTCCAATTTCTATTCTAATGCCTCTCAATCACTGTCATGTGCACTATGGAGTCCAGTGAGTCTCTCTCCTATTTTATACTGATTCTGCTACATGTGACTGCACATGTTCTCTAACACAATCACCTTAACTTAATAAGCCACAGGACTGCACATGATGCATGCAGTTTCCATGCGATTCCTAATAGAAATGTGTGCATTTCTCAGGAAGTCTTTACAAGTTTCTTCTCATCTGAGTTCACATGAGGTGAATGTTTTGCACTTTTATTCATCCGCAGCAGATTTCTGTTTTGCCGTTTGATTATTTTTGCACCTTCTGATACTTATCCAGCATACTGTATGTAGTAACCCTGCTGAGAACAGACCCGTAGCTCCTCTCTCTAATCCAATACCTCCCACTGTGTGTGCAAGAGCTCAGCAAAGCTGCTGAGTGCAGAAAGACCAAAATGCACTCATGAATGAGGGAGACTGGTGAAACAACTTACATGCAAATAGCAACCATGACCACCTTCCCTGGCCCTTGTAGAAATGTCGTCCTCTGGCCTGATCGTGGCTTTATGAAAGATAAGAGACATTATTACTCTGCAGTTAAAAGGAAATCAGACCTGTAGTACGAAGCAGGATTACGGGCTTAACGAGACGACTTCAGTGTTAACATATGGAGGTGCTACACCACCACTGGAACTTAACCTGAGCAGGTTTTATTCGAGATCAGCAGATACGAAACCACTCCTAGAAGATCCAGTGGACCACAGTGTGCAGATAAAAAAAGAGGGTCTATAGTTTTTAGAGACCATCTAAACAGTTCCCTTAAATAAACACATGCAGGGAACTTATGGCCTTCAATTCTGTCCTGTTGGGATATAAACCTGTTCTGCAGTTATACAAAGCTGCACAGATTGAGCCTCAAAAACAAATCCTGTGTACATTTCACACACAAATCAGTCATTTATTAATAATTTGGTATCTGAATTTGTTTGTACCTTATGAACATCTTTAAAAAACAAACAACAAAAACCTACTTACTACTACTGATTATTACCATTATCAGTTTTTCTTGTTATTATTATCTTTGGTCATAATTTATAGCCTTCATCTAGATACATCTGCTCACATTCATACAAACACTGGTGTGGCAGCAGCAGCTGTGTTCACTATAACATGCCTTATGTATTTAACCTGTTTTGGACTTTTTACTTTTGCCATTTTAAACCTTGTGGGGTGCTTCCTGTTTTTAAATCAGATTAATTTGCACAAACAGGTAAAAACCAAAGTAGGGCACATAAACAACTATATTCTTTTTTTTAGTTCTTTAATTTCTGAAATGCAAGATGTATCACTGCAAAGAAAAAGAAAAGCATCAGATAAATACCAAATAATCATAAATGGCCCACTGCTAGGTGGTCACTTGTGGCAAAAGATGATATTACTGCTATCGTTATTGGGCTCATATATGATTTGTGGCTCCATGCAAATTGTTTTGTGCTCATAAATGTCCCTTTTGATACTAAAGGCTGAGGAGCTGTGACCGAACTACTCTTTGTTCGTAAAAGACACCACTGGATAACAAATCAGTAGATGTGTGTTTGTGATGGGTCTACCCCGGGTTGAGAATTAATAACCACCTTTGAGTAATGTGGGAAAGCTATCCTATGTATGCTGAACTTGCACTGTCGTACATGCTCTAGGTATCCAAAAACCCAAGTTTAGGTTGCAAATAAGAAGATGTATGTATGTTGTTGTCAGGATTTAACACACCAGTAGAGTATAGAAAACACCATGACGCTCCAGACAAATGGAGAACAGTGCAGTCGCTGAAATAATGTCAGCATCGTAGACTAACAAGGGGACTGTGTGAATGCCAACAGATAATAGGAATGTGTCATAGAGATGCAGTGACCTCTCTAACAGGGGCAAAGATCAGGTAAACACCAGCTGATATTATTTTATCCAAAGAACTTGGACGTGGGTAGATTAACATTACTTATTGTGCTATGGACAGCTGGTAATATTAAAAAATGTGCTTTATATCTAACATTCATACACCAAGGGAGCAACTTGGGATTAGCATCTAGCCCAATGATATTTGGCATGCAGAGTGGACCAGACAGGGATTGAACCATCAACCTTTCATTTAGTAGATGATCTGCTCTAACCCCTAAACAATTACAGCAATAGAAGCAAAGAGCTCACCTTAGTGTTTCCCCAAAAGTCTTTATATTCTTGCAACAAGCGCTGATTCCGAAAAATATCTTAAAATAAAGAAAAAAGGGCAAAACAAAGCTGATTAGTTCACAGACCAACAACCGACAGAATCATTTCACATAAATAAAACAACAACAATTAATGTCATCATTAATACCTGTTTCCACCTGCTATTTCATGGCTGCTGTTAAACATTTTAGATAACTGGCAGGAAATGTTGATCCAAAGGAGCACAGATGGGTCAGAACCTTCCCACTGGTGCATTCATATCTAGCGTTTTTATTCTGGTCAGGCTTTAATCTCGTTACTTTTGTGCATGTAAGCATGGCTGCTGTCACTGTTAACTCCACACTTGCCTAACTTAAGGTTGACTGCTAGGTATAATTTTTAAATGTTAAGATTGAGTCCGTATATGCTTCAAAGCAACTGAAATAACTTCTTTGTCACTGAGTTTAACACTGATGGCCAGACAGTTAGTTTGTATATCACAGTTGACCTGACAAATGATCTATAACATGTTGACTTTATTGTGTTAGGGTGTCCCGACAAATGTGTCTGCGTCGGGCTTTGAGTGTGAAGAACTGGAATATTTCAGCACATTCGATCTAACAACGGGAGGTTCCACGAGCATCTGTCAGAGGTTTTAGAGTAATATGGTGAGCAAAAAGAGCGTGCTCAGTACACTGTGGCTACGTATTCCAACTGCAATGTTTTCTATAAATTAGCAAAAAGTTTTGACATTTCAAAGCCTGTTGAACTGTTTTGGATTAAGACCACAGATAAAAACCTACTCTCTTGGTACTCTCGCTCCACCTCTTTCCTGAGGTTTCTCTCTCTGGCCAGAGCTTCATGGCTTCCCCAAACATCTAGTGCTCTAATAACAAAGAGAAATAACTGAATTAACAGGGGTTAAGAGAAAAATATCAGTGAAGTCTCTGGATTAAGCAGTAATCGTTTGGGAGATGTTGTAATGTATTTGTGCTTAAGATGGAAAGCAGAGGTGTTTAACACTTACTTGGCCTCAACGTCTGAGCGCAGGAAGACAGTGAAAGCCTCTGTGTCATCATGGGGGCTGCGCCTTCTGATCTTCCGGAGTTGTTCCAAATCACTGTGAACACGTGAGGGTGAGACTTAAGTTAGACCCATGCTGCACGAGACAGTCTTACATTAGTTAATCACAGCAGCACACTTCCTTATTAACCAAAAGAAATTTGTCTACCAGCATCTAAGTTAGCAGAAAACACTCAGCTTAGCTTTGATGATTTACAATTTGGTGCTGTTGTATAAAGCAAACATTGACTGTTAAACAATTGAGGATGAGGAGTTACCTTGGTTTAAGGCAGAACTCATTCATCGCTCTGACTGCAGTGATGAAGTTGTTCTGAGTGTATTTGGCTCCATATTCCCTTTTCTTCAGGACAGCACGAACTGCATGTGACCACAGTGGGAAATTAAATTCAAGCGACCCAATCACACCCACATTCTTATTTTAAATGAGTTTAACGTGATGGATTCACAAATGTTCTTCTTTACCTTTCACTTGAATTGTCTCTGCTTTAGTCAGACCCTTAGGTGTTGCACCTATTAGAACAAATAATGTATCTTAACTGCACATTCCTCAAATCATACATTTATCGTTTAACTGTTTCCTACTGTTTGTGTTGACACGAGAAGCAACAAATACAAAAACATGCTTAATTATAAAGGAAAACCTGTGCACATCACAATGGTTTATATCAAGTCTCTCAACAGCTACAATTTATGGAGCTTATGGAAATCTTCACGTTTCTTACCTGGTGATTCTGGGCTGGCTTGTGCAGCACCAGATAAAACCTTTGCTGCAGAGGGGGCATCACCCGATGGTGGTTTTGGGGGCCCATCTTTACCGGTATCAGAGGTAGAGTAATACTGGACCTTGCCCAACCCTAGAGAAACTACACGGCAGTCTGGGAGGCTGAACCATACGCTGTGTAGCCCTCCGCTTTGCCAACCTGTGCAACACAATCATAACTTGGCTTTTCATGCCCTCTCAAACAAACACCAAGAGAATGAACAGATGACCTTAACGTGAAAGTCTGCTCACCGTGGCACAGCTGCGGAAACCTCGGGGGCCGCTGTGACAGGGACGATCTCTGTTGCAATGAGACCCTGCGGAAAACATGCCACGGTCTGTGGGCGGCCAGGCTGGGAAACATCCTCGCTGCAGCGGGAGTCGGTACTGACGCACAGGAACTTTCTATGCAAGAGTCACAGACAGTCCGCCCGTCAACGTAACCCACTTCTGACAGATTAAGGCCTCTCAAGTCCACACAGTATCACCAAGCAACTACGTTAGCATGGCTACAAACGAGCGTTTAACTGACAGGGATGTCAGTTAAACCCCGTACCTGCTTGCAAGCACTCACAGAGATAACCCGGCGGTTACGTAGCAAACAAGCTAACCTTGCTAGCCAACACCGTAACCCTGAGCCCTCGTAGGTAACAAGTGCCGTATAACATTTTAATTCACTTAGAAACAACTGACTAGAGCGTACATTTAAACGGAGTGCTCATAGAACCCAGTACCTTTCTGTGGTGAGGTTTATTCAGCATAATCTGTGTCCATTTTGCGAATCTATGGCCAAACTGATGATGTGAACGCCACTGTAGCTTCACAAACACACACGTGACTTGTGACGTCAGTATTCGGCGTTGATTTAACAAATATCGCGATATTTTACAAACCGTTGTTTGGACCATTCGTTTTGACATCTGACCAGGAATTTCTTTGAAGCTGTAGTTTGCTCTAGTATT
The DNA here is from genome assembly GCF_056152115.1 of Neolamprologus brichardi. Classification (NCBI taxonomy): domain Eukaryota; kingdom Metazoa; phylum Chordata; class Actinopteri; order Cichliformes; family Cichlidae; genus Neolamprologus; species Neolamprologus brichardi. The sequence continues at coordinate 34,617,028 of NC_142105.1, forward strand.
TGATGCTTCTTGAAGAGTTTCTATGCTTCTATCAGTTTTTGTTTTCGATGCTCGTCTTGTAAATTCACCAGCGGGGAAAAATATGCTTTATGTGAAAAAGTGTTCATTTATTGTATATACTACAAAAAGATGACCCATATAAATCATGACTTGATTTATCAAGGGGAAGAAAAAGCTATCAAAACTTACCATATGAAAAAATCCCCCAACTCCACTTGTGAAATTATGAATTCACTGTGGTTAACCATATTTTTTGGAAAGCTGAGTTCAGTTTGTGTAAAGGAACACAAAGGCTTGTCTTAGAAGAATAGAATAGAATAGAATAGAATAGAATACAATAATCCTTTAATTGTCCCACAAGGTGAAATTTGGTTGTAACAGCAGCCAGAAAGACACATATACAAACAAACAGTACACAGGACACAGAGCAGAAACATACACAATTTTTCTTACATATTTACATTAAGGACAATGGTTACTATAAACAGAGTACTGTACAGTTATTAAATTAAATAAAAATAATTACAGATAGGAGGCAAAGCAGGTTGTAGTGCGAATCGGTTGATTAAATTATTGCAGTTACAGCACAGATGTAAACCTCCATGTTTGTTGGGAGCAGTTCTGATTGTGCAGTCTGACAGCTGCAGGGAGGAAGGACCTGCAGAAACGCTCCTTCATGCATCGAGGATGCAGCAGTCTGTCACTGAAGCAGCTCTGCAGCAACATCTACATGCATGGGGTGGGAGACTCTGTCCATCAGAGATGTTATTTTGGCCAGAGTCCTTCTGTCTCCCACCACCTGCACTGGGTCCAGGGTGCATCCCAGAACAGAGCTGGTCTTCCTGATGACTTTATCCAGCCTCTTCCTCTCAGCTGCTGACTGCTGCTCCAACACTGTAAAAAATGACAGATGCCACCACAGAGTCATAGAAGGTCTTTAAAAGCGCTCCCTGGACTCCAAATGACCTCAGCCGCCTCAGCAGGTAGAGTCTGCTCTGACCCTTCCTGTAAAGAGCATCAGTGTTGTGGCTCCGGTCTAGTTTATTATTCAGGTGAACACCCAGGTACCTATACGAGTCCACTATCTCAATGTCCACTCCCTGGATGTTCACCGGTGTCAGTGTGGTGGGTCAGCGTCTCCGGAAGTCCACCACCAGCTCCTTGGTTTTCCCGGCGTTGATCAGCAGGTGGTTCTGCTGACACCAGTCTACAAAGTCCAGAGTCCACTGTCTGTACTCTGAGTCGTCCTCACCTGTGATGAGGCCGACTATGGCAGAGTCGTCAGGGAACTTCTGTAGGTGGCAGCGTGGGGAGTTGATGGAGAAGTCTGCAGTGTAGAGGGTGAAGAGGAACGGTGCCAGCACAGTTCCCTGTGGCGCCCCCGTACTGCAGACCAGCGTGTCAGAGACACAGCCCTGTGACCTCACATACTGTGGACGTCCTGTGAGGTAGTCCAGTATCCACTGGGACATGTGGTGTCCACTCCTGATAGCTCCAGCTTGTCCCTCAGAAGTTGTGGCTGGATGGTGTTAAAATTTACATTTGCCAAAAAACAAACAAACAAAACAAAACATCTTCAAACAAATAAATAAACATTCTGTGGACTGACTTTTGGAACGTCTCCATCCTGTTAGATGTGGTGTAAGCATGGTGCTGCTAGTGCGATGATCTGCGGCTGCTTTGCTGCAGAGCTTCCCAAAGTGTGGGGCCCGCCCCCTAGAGGGGGCGCAGAGCCATTGCGGGTGGGGGGTGGGGTGGGGGGTATGGAAAGGGAAAAAAAACAAAACAAAAAAATCACGGACAAACAGGATCCCACATTCCTGGTTTTTACTTTACAAACACTTGTTGTAATGACGAACTACTCCTGACATGTTGGAGATGTTTGCTCTTTATACAGTAAAGTTACAGCAGGACACAAATAACATCAGGCTGATCCTGCCACGATTTGTTCCCCCTGTCTAAATCACGCACAAACAGGATCCTACAATTGTTTATGTTTTTAAACCCATTTTGCACAAAGAGGCATTTTTTGAAAAATGTATTTATAGCAATGTTGAATAATATTATTGCACAGGAAAAAAACAACACGTAAAATAATGACACTGTGACGCCTCTGCCTTTGTAAATGGAGGGACAGTAACGTGTGTAAAACCTGCAGACAGTCAGATTAACAGTATTTTGTTTCTATCTCCCATTCTGCAATTCATCTCATGTAAACAATAACTTTGTTTCCACTTTGTTATTTTCCACCGGTTGTTCCTACATGGGAAAGAGAACACTTTATGGATCAATTCTGCAACAGCAAACATGGTGGGAAAATGTCTGTGTTAAATAAAAAAGTTCCAATTTAAAGGTGAAGCCACTATTATAATAACTGAGTGTTTAACACTTAAGTTGACAAAGGAAGGCATCTGGGGGACAGAGAGTGTCCTCCAGTACATATTTCTTGGGCCATTGAGGATATGCAGCCACAGTGAATGCAGATGAAACAGATTTCAAAATTAGACTTCCCTTTGCTGTAATGCAGATTATTTTATTATGTCAATACCCACTGCAAAAGCTTGCTGTGTGAAGGAAGGCTGGTTATGAAAAAAGTGCCACAAAGTTTAAAAAGAGACGAAGAAAAAGCCTCTTTCACATCATCTAAGAGATACATTTTTATATTTTTTTACATGGTACTATATCCTAATGAGTCCTTATCAGACCAGGCGATGCATTTTTAAATCTTCTGTTGTTCAATTTTGGTGAAGCTGTGCGAATTGTCACCTCAGTATCTCGTCTGCTTCAAGATTTGATATGTTGTGTATCCAGGGATATTCTTCCGCATACAATGGCTGTAATGAGTGACTAACTAGTGTTGCCTTCCAGCTCAAAGCAGCCTGGCCTTTCTGCTCGGATCTCTGGCATCAACAAGGCATATTTTCCACAGTGAATGGTACTCACTAAATATATTGTTTGTTGGAGCATTTCTCTTGAAATCCTGGAGGTTGCTTGAGAAAATCCCAGTTGTCAGATCAGAACTTGTGGCACTAACCACGTCATGCTAAAAGTCACTTGCTGCTGTGTAATTGGATGAACAGATATGTGTGTTAACAAGTAGCTCAACAGGTATATCTAGTGTGATCTAAAGTGGCCACTAAGTGTAGAATAAACTGTAAACAGCAAGGGTATTTTGTTGACAAATAACATCCAGTTTCATCATACTTTTTACAATAATTAAATTCTGAAAGTCACTTTTTAACTTGAAACAGGAAGTATCTCTCTTTAGTTTGAGTGGGGATTTATTCCCTCTACCCAAATAGGGGAAGTGCTTCATTTATTGCCCAATCAACCACAGAATTTAGTCACTGAATAAGAATAAAAATCACAACATTTAAGAAAAAAAATCTGCAGGTTTATTGTTTTTTTTTTCTTAACAGTACAGTAGATACATGTCATGACCCTGCATTGGTAGGGAATAGGTGCCTTAAAGAACAAGCAGTGCTTGTTATATTCATGTGACGAATGACTGACAAATCAAACACATACACTAGGAGAGAGGTCGTTTGACTTCCCAGCAATCTCTTGACAAAAATACCTGCAGATGCATCACTTCCATTTCACAATCATTAAAAAGGAATCCAGAGTTTTCAACCCATACTCAGGAACCACAGTACAGTCTAGGAAGACCATAACTTGGTCTTGGTCCATTTAGTTAAAAATGAGAAAAAAAGTGAAACACTGCGTACAAATAAGGTCACTTAAATGAGAGAAAAATGGAAGCATGTAGGCTGGTTAACAAAGCAAGTCGTCAAGCTGATGCGAGAGCAGTTCGAAGGCGTGACTCTGTCCTGGTATGCTCGTCTGTGTTGCTGGTCGTACAGGGAAGCAAGAGGCGTAGCGGGTGGGGGGATGCCTCGGTGAGTTTGTTTTTGCATTAACGCATCGTGACAAACTCCTCGGATGAGGTGGGGTGAATGGCGACTGTCTTGTCAAAGTCTGCTTTGGTAGCACCCATCTTGATGGCCACAGCAAATCCTTGTAGCATTTCATCACAGCCAAGGCCCTGCATGTGCAGCCCTACCACCTGTGAAAAATACAGTCGTTTTTATTTTAAAAGAACTGCAGCAGAGTGAAAAGAAACTGTTAAAAGATTTTAGTCGAGGCTTTAATGACACTTAAAGATGGCTTCAGGACTGCCTCCTGTATTAGTTTAAGTACTTCTAAGTTATTTTTTTGGAAAGTCTCTATTCTTCAATCCTGGTATATATAGCTGTGAAAGTGTAGAAAACAATTGCTTACAACATATGAAGTAGGGCTGCCACGATTAGCCGACTAGTCACGATTACGTCGACTATTAAAATCGTCAACGACTAATTTAATAGTCGACGCTTCGTTTGAAGCTTTGTAAGATCACAAAAGACGCAGGAATAAGTAGTAGGATTTAAGAGTGTAATAACGGACTGAAACAGAAGATGGCAGCACTGCATGTAGAAGGATGCCAGCTGCCGTTAAACCCCGAAGAAGAAGAAGAAGAAGCTGTGTCCCAGAATTCATAGCGCAGCCCAGCTCAGTTTCTAACAATGGCGGCAGCTAGTTAGTTTTAATATTACTCTTATTATTCTTTCTGGGTCACAAAATAAACGTTTAACATATTTTAAGGCGAGAATGTAGCTGTGTAAACCTCAAATATCTGCTCAGTTTATCAAGACACCACATATTTTCAAAAGCGCTCCGACGTTTTCGGAGATGTCTGTTAGCCACTAGCTCGATAGCTAGCCGGGGGCTAGGCTAACTAGAGCCGTGAGAGCACCGGACTCCCGGCAAATCGTCTTCAAACCCACCGCTGTCTTTCGCTACTCAGGTTAAATATATATGAGTCACTTAGATAACTTAAAAATTTTATTGTTTGGCTTTTTTAGTGTTTTATTTGTTCCTGAGTAAATCGGTTTGGCTGAGATTAAAGTTATAGTTTTTACACAGCTGAATAAACATCAAGCAGACAGCTGATTATCAGAAGTGTGAGATGCTCGAGAATTTACTCCGGTGTCCTGTTATATTTTAGATAGCAAGGAGTTTATTAAACTTCACCGAAACAATCTGCAAATTTCATTAAAATTTAACAAACTATCATCTTGTCTTTATTTTTAGTTAGCACATACCTTAAACACTTAAAGCTGTAAGCTAATGATAGTTATATAAGAGCAGATGCTGCTGCTGGTGCAATAAGCTGTATGCTGTACGTCCAATGGATGATGATCTGATTAGTCGACTATCAAAATAATCGTTTGTGGCAGCCCTACTATGAAGAGCTCCTGTATTACTGGTTGGGGGAAAAGGCCCCATACGCTAACATTTACTGGTGATGTCTTAGCTCAAATGTGGTTGTTTACGAATAAAAATAATGCACTTCAACGTTAAGATGATTTAGAGAAGAACCTCCTTTTGTTGTTTAAATAATAGAAATAAATCATCAAGAAGATATTCATTAAAATATTCATTATTTCATAAATTTAGGTAACAGTACTAATGCGCTAGAGTCCCATTTATTTAGAGCCTGTTGTCTGGAGAAGAGATGACACTAACCTTCTCCTCTTTGCCCACACACACCAGCTTCATGATGCACTGACTCTTCCTGCTGGTGATAGCGTGATACATTGGTGTGAAAGAAGTCTTGTAAATCTTCACGTTCTCCTTCCCTCTGGTTTTAATGGCCTCCTCTGTGACACGAACATTATCAAATGTGAGGACAATTTTACATCTTACTGAGTAAAAATGGGAATAGCGCATAAGATAAACGATTAAATGTAAGCCGGCCACAGAAACTGAGTTAAACCCACCTAGATGTGTTTTTTATTGTTCTACTCACCCTCTGTGAGGCCCACCGTGCCGATGGGTGGGTGGCTGAACACCACAGTGGGAATACAGGCGTAGTCCAACTTGGAGTCCTTCTTTCCTTCAAACAGTCTGTGCGCCAGCTTTCTGCCTGCAGCAATGGCAACTGTGCAAACACATGAAAACCTCATCAGAATGCTGCTAACACTCAAAATGCCCACAAAAGGGCATTTTTATATTAAAAATAGGTAAAAAAAAAAAAAAAAAAAACCCCAAACACTTCAAAATACAGAAGTAGAAAAAAGGCACCAGGAGAAGAACTTCACCAGGATATCAGGCACATGCAGGGGGGGGGGGGGGGGGGGGGGGGGGGGCTAGAGGGGCTTGAGCACCCGCCCCTTTCCTGATGGGTGCCCAAAGTGCCCTTTTGTTGAGGCTACTTATTTAAAAAATACATTATTTTTTTTAATGTGTGTGTGTGTGCGGAGTCCTGTCTGTGCCCCTCAACAATAATATTTAACTATTAATCACAGTTTTGCTAAATAAAAGGATCTGGCTTGCATCAGTCACATGATCACATTTAACCAATGATCGCCCTTGACAACAGAACGCGCTGGTTACGAGCCGGGAACGAGCTCACAAAGAGCACGCGCATTTTTTGCGGTCCGGAGCTGTAGGAGAAACACAAATTAATTCAGAGACACAGACTGATGCGACAAAACCAGTAAGTAGGTGTACAGCGTACACTGTGGTGTGTAGCACACAGGAGTATTAGCTTATTACGTACACGTTGGTCAGCTGTCTTGTGGCAACTGACGAACTGAAACAAACGAGCGTGCTGTGTGTGCAACAGCGTAACAAACATTACCTGTCCTTTTATTAACTGCACAAGTAGTGCTGGTCATAGCTGCTGGCTACCTGTGTAAGGCTGTCATGGGTCTGTAGCTCTGTCACCGTTTTAGGGAACATATTTAGTTTTAAAGTAAGTTTCCGGGCTTTTCCTGCCTTTCTGGGGGGATTATATTTCACTAAAAACGATCTAATGTGCATGTCCACATAATTATGCATTATTATAATTATATTAAAAAACACACGCTATATTTTAAAGAACATACATTAAGAAGCAGATTATATTAGATTTATATTTTAAATAAGACAAAATTTGGATTTTACAGCAGTAAAATTATTGTATCTCTACAGTTTAATAAGCTTTGCTCCTGCACAGAGTGGATAGTGAAACAAATGGAATCATCATAAATACATTATTTCATATTTATTACTTCCCCATCCTCATTGCTTTATTATTGTAGCTCTAGTAATAAATAATAATGTAAGGATTCTGGATCAGCACCACAGTATATACAGTATTCTGAAGAAGGTCTAAAACGTCACTGTGTGTGCATGTGTGTGTTTTATTTAGATGGATTTAAAAAAAATATTACTCATGATATAACATTGTCCAGACATGGCTGGTAAGGACATGAGGAGGAAACAGTAGAAGCTGTGTGAGGCTACTAAAGGCAGGGCTATAACATTTTTCTGTCATCATTTTATTATAGATTAAGTGCTGGAGTTGTTAGGTGTGGATAATTAGATTATAGTTTATTGCAATAGCAAGTTGTGCCTTGTTCTCAGATAGACAGCAAGTGGAGAGTGATATATGAGATGATGGGATGGAAGGAAGAAGAGAAGCAAAGAGTGATTCACAGGCAGAGCCTAAATTATTTCTCACAGTTTTTTGTTGCCTTATGGTTCCAAGTGCTGTCACCAATCTTTGCATTTTGTTATTATCTCATGACACTTGTTTAATCAGCTACCATCTCTCCTATGAACTTTTTAATGTCTACAGTCTAAGATCAGCACAGCCCTGCCCTTCCCATATTAGATTCTTGATGAATGTGTGTTGTTGTTATTCAGCCTGGTTCAATGTGCCCCTTTTTAACTTTGAGCACCCGTTAAACCTCTCTGCACGGCCCTGCAGGATACCAACATGTTTTGTCAAGAAACCTTGGTCACTCAATAAAGTTTTCTTTTACTCTTTTGTATTAAAGCTTTGACCTCAAATAAGAGTTTTTTGTTAACTACAGAGATGAAGAATAGATTTTTTTGGTTTTATTCGGCATTCATCATTTCACCCTGCCCTCCTCAGAAGTTACTGAAAAAGACCAATTGATCCACTAAATATAGATCAATAATAGACTCAAAAAGGATTTCAGAGCTGACATTTGGGACCAAATCCTTGTCTGAATACTGTTTTCTTTGTTCACCCACACGAGCCTGAGTCATACCTGAAAAGCCTTCCTGTCTGAGCGCCCGACCCTCCCACACGCAAGAAACCCGACGGTTGTAAACACAACAGACTCAGACTCCAAGATCACGTTTGTATAGGACAAATTTCTGGAGACTTGTCATTTAAAGTTTTCCTATTTAAAAACATATTTTTAATATTTAAGTCTCTTGAAAAAGCCACTTCACAAAATTATGTTTCCCCTGTAATCACTCCAAACCATGGGTGAGGTCACAAAAATGCAAACCTGCCATTTCAGAGCTGTTATTTGGAGTCACCCGTGTATGAAATGTGTGTATGTGTGTGGATTTAAACTTGAGGTAGGTCTTTCCTCTAATAGACACAGAGATGTTATCCATTCTCACAAAGCGACTTACACATAAGATCTCTGATAATGTCCTGTCAGTGCACTCATCTGCAGCCTTCACGGCTTTGATATTCAAATATCCTCTATATAGCAATAAAATCCATTCAGAGCTATTAAACATAGACCCAGAAACCTTTAATCTAATATCACCAGGCTTCACTCAGCAATACTAATTATTTACAACATCAGGAAACAGGTTGGAAAGAACACACACAGACACAAAAAGTGGATAAAGTTTCTACCGGGTGTGAGAAGAGCTCTGCCACAAACATCCCCGACAGCGTAGATCCCCGATCGACTGGTGTTCTGAAACTCATCCACGATGATGTGGCCTCTTTCGTCTGTATCCACACCCTGACAAAGAAAACGAAAGAGAAACGAGTAAAAATGTGAACCATGGAGATTAAAACTAAAGATTAGGCCCATGTTTTCTCCTAGTTCCCTTTGAACTGGTCATTAATCTTGGAACGGTCTTCAGCTTTCCCACAACATTAACGTCTCAAAAGAAACCTCCCAAATCTCCCATCCTTCTCTAAGAGAGAGTATTGTAGAGAACCACAGTTCGGATGAATAATTTTTTTAAGGAAAGGTAGTGCATGTTTTGCCTCTTTCTGTGTGCTTCCTTACTGTATGATACTGACAGTGAATAAGAGACGTGCGACTCAGAAGAGAAATCCCGTGTGGGGCAAGAAATAACGATGACTCAGCTAAACTGTGGAGGATTAAATGTAAAGCAGAACAGACAAAAGAGAGACTCACAGTCTTGAAAAGCCTGAGAACATTCAACATGTTTTGAACAGAGCTGCTTAAACTGCTGCTTTGACAAGTCATTCATTCTTCCTTCATATAACAAATGATTCAAACTATGTTATTACACATTAAATCTAAGCTCGGTAGACGGATCAAAGACAGTCAAAAGAAGACGTCGGCGTAACTGAGACTTCGCTGCCCCGCCTTCATTTATCAGATATTTATGCCAGAATTTCATGCATCACCTTCAACAAAGTAATAGCATGTGGAAACTGTCCAGTCTTGTTCCCAGATTATCTGTTATTAAGGCTTAAGTTTTTGGGATACCGGTTTTTGTATTCTTTTTGCATACAAGCCTTAAATTATGAAATATTTTATTATTATTTGTGGAAAGCAGTTTCATGTTGGTATGTGTGCCTAAGACAGAGTTATCGAAAGACATCTGCCGTCCTGTTTAGGGATGCACCGATACCGATACTGGTATCGGGTATCGGGGCCGATACTGTAAAATGTGTGTGTACTCATACTCGTAAAAGTTAACCGATACCAACTTATTTCATTAATCAGAGGGTGGCTTGTCATTTCTGTTGTAGTTTTTTAGATTGGCCACTAGGGGGCCAATTATTATTTTATTTATTATTTATTTTATAATTTTTTATATTTTATTATTTATTTAATAATAATTATTTTGTTTGTTTGTTTACATTATGGACACTGCAATAATTTAAAAGTTTCATTTATTTGCAAACCTAATTTGTATTTATTTTATTCCAAACAGAAGTGTTTATTTATTATTCTGAAAGCTCGAGACAGTGCCAATAGTTCAGTGATATTTTGATAAATTACAATGTGGAGACTCTGCAATAATTTAACAGAAGTGCTGATTTTTCACTTGAAATTTTTTTGTGGTCATTTTTATTAAGATTTTATTTTTTATCGGCAGGGAATATAATAAAACCTGTCTTCCAATTAATTGTATTTGTGTGTGTATGTGTGTGTGTGTGTGTGTGTGGTAGAAGTATCGTTTTTTGTACTCTGTATCGGCAAGTACTTAGATCCAAGTATCGGTATCGTATCGGTTTGAAAAAATTAGTATCGTTGCATCCCTAGTCCTGTTATAATCTATAAGGACGATTATGCAGCGGTAGTGTCTTACGGCTCAGCGCTACATGTAAGTAGCAAATAATATCTCCCAATAAATAAAATAACAATAACAATAATTTGCACATTACACTATCCAATCTACAGATAAAAATCACAGGTAAACTGTTACCATCTCGCCGATGTTCAGTCCAGCTGTATTGGGCTGCCTGCCGATGGCCCAGAGAAGGCAGTCCACTCCCTGGATGGTACTGATCTTCTCCTCGTCATTCTTCTTCTCTGGGTCTTTGGTAACCACCGTCACCTCCAGCCCCTTGTCCGTTTTACTCACAGACTTCACCTGAGAGTTCTTCCACAAATCTATACCAGAGTTTTGCAGTTCTTTGGTGCAGTTTGCACTGATAAAGGCGTCAAAGTTCCTCAAAACCTACAGATAGAATACGAGAGTATGACCGCATGGCTCCACGCTTCTAAAACAGTCATATTGTGATTCTGTGTTGTCGTTTTTCTTACTCCTGTCTGTCGAATAATGAGGGATGTTTTGGACCCTAAGGTGGAAAGAATGCCCGCCATCTCCACTGCAATATAACCAGCACCCACAACCAAACTGCGTCTGTAGGAAAAAACAAACAAATGCTATAATCACAGACCTCCATGGTTCTCATGGTCTCCCATTAACATCAGTTAGGCTGTATACAAGCTTACTTTGGCAGTGTTTCAAGTTCAAAGAAGCCATCACTGGTAATGCCCAGGCTTGCCCCTGAAATTGTCAACAAACACAACAGCTGTAATCTTCTAAACATCTGACTGATGCTCACTGGTAAAACAAAGTATAGCATGTATTACCTGGCACTTCTGCATCACTCAGAACAGAAGGTTGTCCTCCAGTGGCGATGAGGATGTGAGGTGCTGTATATTTTCTTCCATTGACTTCCACAGTCGGCTCACGATCGTTTGTAAACCTGGCATAACCTTGAATGGTTTGGATTTTAGCCTGAAATAGAGCACATATGAGTTTCTTTTGCACTGCAATTACATTTGAAAAGAACAGAAACCAAACGAGCAGAATTCATCTGACACTTACTTTGTCAAGATTGTTGCGATAAATGCGATTTAGGTGACTGACGTACGCATCCCTCTTGGCTTTTAGGGTTCTGCAAAAACATAATATAAATTATTCAACCAGCTAAAATATGTTGGTAATAAACCATCATCACAAGGAATACTTGTCTTGTATCACCCTTGTGTTGCCATTTCTAGAAAAGGAATCATAAAAAGCATAAACTGTTACAGCTCTGCTGTAGCCTCTCACAGAGACTACAGGAGAGCTGAGATGGTAGAAAAATACAAGAAAAACACAAGTTTGATGAAGAAAAACTAATTTAACATCTGGTTATATCCAGTTGTATTTAGTTGGCTAAATAAATGAACAGCAGTGAATCTCAGAGTAGCAACACAAGCCAGCTGATCACAGCCTGTACAGAAAGAAAATTGGAGCTCACAATACAAATTGTGACTTATTTCTGAGTAACTCTTTTCCCCACACTGCACCACTACAACTCCCACCTGCAAAATCTCACTTTAACCCTGGTTGCACACTGAAGATGTTTGTGGAGCACTTAGTACTCTACTGTAATCCATGCAGGCACACCCAAAGCCCAGCACATTCCTCTCACACTAGCGTTATATTTCGAAAAGGTTTCCTCGTCTTGTAAATGTAGTCGACCACTCCTTCCAGGAAGGCTTATCTTCAACAGTCATTTTTGCCCAACTTCATTGTGCACAGAGATAGAGAAGTGGGCTAAAGTTAAGCATCACAAAGTAACTGACTGAGAGGTTGTGGGGAGAAATGAATGCTTCTTTGTACCAGGAAAAACCACAACAGCTTTTAAAAGAGTTCATTGTAGTTGCAAAAAAAGAAAAAAGAAAAAAATCAAGTAGACACTAGCAGAAACTGTAACTTACTCCCAACTGAAACGAACGTCTCCAGTTTCAAAGCCATAATCACCATGATCGTGCAGATATTCGGCATGAACTGCTGCATTCCACATCACCTGAGAAGAAGAGCAACAAGAGCCGGCTTTGAGAACTTGAACTTTGAGAAGTGTAAAACCTTTTATTATAATAAGAGTGTAAAGAAAAAGGTACCTTCTTAGGGACACAACCAACATTGACCTGAAAAAAGGAAAGAAAGCAGAACAAATGAATTGAGTGAAAGCTGGTCAAGTAGCAGTGATACAGAAAGATTATGGAAGAGAAACGTTTTAGACTAAAGCTGCAGTGACAGGAAGAATATTCATGTAGTGTAAAAGAACTGCAGTATCAAAAAATACAATGCTGTGTCTGTGTTTCATAAAACATTTTACAAAAGGAAAAGATGTAACAGATTAGGTCAGGCGCATTCATATGGCTGTAAAGTAATACAACACAGCATTCACTTATCAATAAGGAAAATATATGCAAATATAACCACACTGTTTTTCACTGTGGCTTTGTGTGCTTTATGCCAAAACCATTGGACAGAATGGGTTTAGTAGCCATTTCTCCCCCTGATGTTTTAGCTGAAAACAAACTATAGAGGCCTGATTGAACTAATAGTCAGTACAGATAACGCATTTAAAACCACTTCTTTCTTCCTCATATTGCGGCCTTGTGCAGATAATTTCAAAATGCCTCAGTTACAACAGATTCAGCTCAAGGGAACAGGAGGGAACAGGAATGAGTTACAGTTTTATAACCTCATCGGCTGCTTTGTACTTCAAACCCACAATGTTTGTCAGACACACAAAAAAGGAGTCGGGAGGTTTCGCAGTGAATCTGGTAACTAACGCGTCTGTGTGCGTGTGCGTGTACATGCTGAAGAGGTGACAGCAGTAGGGAGGCATGTCTGATTGGTTTTTTATTATTATTTTTACTCACGCAGGTACCTCCGAGTTTGTGACTCTCGATCACGGCGGTAGCTGCTCCGAGCTCCGCCGCTCGCCGAGCCCCGGCCAGACCTCCAGACCCGCCGCCGACCACCAGAAAGTCGAACCGGGTTATCTCCGACAGGTCTGAGGCCATCCCGCTACTGATAACTCCGCGTCTGCAAAGTGACAAGAAAAACTGTTTCCTGAGAAGAAACCAGCACGGAGCTCGAGTCCGGGCCAGCTGTTTTAATAGTGCCATAACCAGGAAGGGCGCAGGAAGGCAGGGCCTGTGTGTCGGGCAGACCGGGCGGTGGGAGGGTCAGTGAAAGCCACTGCTGTGTCATTGTGAATTACAACAATGGTGTGCAAATCCCAGAAACTGTTCTGACAATAGTCATGATGATCCTCACATGAGCTACAGTATGGTGGCTTCAAAAACATGAATAAATCGGAGCATTTTCATGCATCGAGGGTTTGATGAAAATATTTAAGGATATTTAAGGAGATCAGGCACTGGCGACTCCAGATTTAAGGATATAAAGTGAGCATCGTGACAATATTCAGAAACGCTAAACACACATCAGTAAAGCCCGTTATTTGCCACAAACTTACTGGAGTACTCACCTCGGTAATGCCAGTGAAACGGACATAGTAGGAAACAGTCTGCAGACTCTTGTGAACAGCATGTTTTAATTATGGCATTTTAATCAGAGCTATCCATCGGGTGCCTTTTGCCTCTCTGACAGCCACTGCAAGCTGATAAACGCGTGTTGTTTGACTTTATTACAGCACACACAAAAGCTTCAAAGCATTTCCTGGGTCACTGGGTGAGCCCCCTCCCCTCTATATTGCCCCGATTTAGCAAACTGCTGCCTGGTCGTGTCTAAAATAATCAGTCCTTGTGCGAGATAATGGAAAAACTAACCGACAGGTAAAAACCGTAATACTGTGATGGTGGAAGACGCCAAATTTGAAGAGTAGCGTAGATCCTCCAAAGCCTTGCGTTGTTTTTGTGGGAGATTTGGCGTAAATAACAGGGGGAGATGTGGCAGATTTGCGTGGTATTTCTTTCAGAATCACAGGTCCGTTGCGCTCAGCCTGTCAAGAAAAACAAATGATGAAGTTACACTTCTCACAGGGCCTTTCAAAATAAGAGTACGCTCGAGTAGCAGCATGCATCATATTACTTTGTGAGATAACGCCTAAAGGAAACGAAGAATCAAACAGCAGTCGAGTCCATAATGTTTTGTACTGTGATATCATTTTCTTTTCTTTATTTTTTAATGGATTTTAAATTACACAAGATGCCAATGAAGTGCAGACCATGCCAGTGCATGACAAATTAATACATTTCAACTGACTCTTTTATAGCTTAACAAGAAGGCCATCTATAGGCTCAAAAACCCAAATGAATCTCTCAGAAAAATAGCACAAATGTTAGTAGTGGCCAAATAATCAACTCAGACACCCCACAACACCACACAAGACAAATACATTATTATAATTATATTTATTATTGGCAATATTTTTCTACAGTTAAGAAAAACAACTTCAAAGCATCTAAAGAACCAAGAATACCAGCAAGGGGGTATGTGTATGATTGTCAAAGTCTGCAATCAAAAGGCAACTTCACAGAGCCTGCACAGCTCTGAAAAGATTCTTTGGACAGATGAAATCAAGATTAAACTGTACCAAAATGATGGAATGAGAAAGGTATGAAGCATACCACATGTCAAATATGGTGGAGACAATATTATGGTATTGGCATGTACTAGTGACTCAGTGCAACCAGTTCACTTGTGCATATTGCAGATGCTGCAAAACCGGTTGGACATCGTGACCCAAAGCGTGCTGAAAAAGCAACCCGAGCATTTCCCAAAGGAAAGACATTGGATATTCTGCAATCACCAGATGCAGGCAAAGGATTTCCATCCAATGATTGAAAACCCCCCCATATATTTAAAACTATGTCAGTTTGTCCACTTCATATTGAGCTGCTGAAAATGGATACATGCACGAGCAGCACGAACACAGTTTCTGCCTGGCAATTGCTTTTGACATGCTGCTGGACAGATCAATTACATGCTCTCGTTACTTCCTCTTTATTTTAGTTTTATGGCAGCTGACATCCTTGAGAGTTGCTTTAACAGCCAATAATCATCCATGACTTTGCATTTACTGTAATATGATTTGTATTTGCGCTTATCAGCCTTACTTCTGACATTTTTGGAAGGAAACCAAGCAGGAACTGTCCCTGTTTATCACTGGCCATTTAATCAGTTTATTCACATGTTTAGCACATCATTTCTATGCACATTAATAACATGCAATTGGACAGAAAACCAAACTTTGCTGTGTTTAACACATATTTTTATTTGCAGGCTTCCAGCAAATTAATACATTTGCACAATAACCCAAAATGCCCTTGTACATTAAGTCAGTGGTAAGATTGTGAGCCACATCAGACAGTGCACAAAAATCCATGCCTAGCAGGATGAACTATATCTTCACTACTAGATGCTACATTTGATTAAATCCCTCGACATTGTCATGTAAGATGATGTCAGTCTTACTGTGAGTTCACAAAAACAATTTTTTTAAATCAATCCAAAAGGGTTTGAATCTTTAAACAATCCCATTTTCTATTTCTAATTTACCATATTTGTCACAAAATTGATCAATATTTTCTTAACTTAATTTATTTTTATTGGTTGAAATTTGTTGTATTTTGTCTGTTATTGAACCTAAAAAGATGTTCTGATGTTTTTCCTGCCATATATTATTTTCAGCTCTCTGCTGTTTTTGTTCCTCTTTATTGCACTTAAATCATCAGTGTTATCTGCCTGTTAATACAGGTGTTATACTGTGGCAGCCACTGAGTTATATTGTTTACATTAAAAAACGTTCAATAAATAAAATATTAATAGTTTCTTTGTTGTGTTAAATAATATTATTTGCTGATGATCTGACTGGAAACGAAGGACACAGAATTTGTTATCACCAAGATTTCTAAACATGTTGAATCAGCTATATTTTTAACGTAGCGTGCTCTTATTTTGAAAAGCAGAGCAGCTTTCTTCCGCCATTGTTTTTGGTAGCTACGGATGGCTAACGACAAGCTAACCCAAAGCGGCTCGGTTGGTGGCGTTGACAAGCGTTAGTATCACGTTCAAAGAGTGGATTTTTTAAAATTCATTTTATTGAAAAAGATATCACCGACCAAATCGCTGTTTCGTGACACGGCAATCAGGTGCGTATGAGGCATTTGACTCTGTTGCAAATATAAACAGTTGTAATGTTGGCCGTCGTCTCCGCAACCCCCCTGTTGTAGTTAGGTAGGGCCTTTTCGTCACGTTCAAAGGAAGAAAGCTCAGCGCGCACGGAGAAAAATGCAAATACAGACCAGTGCAATGAGTTTGATTATTGCATTTTATTGTGCTGTATTGTTTTGATTTGCCTACACGCGCGCACAGCCAAATAAATATTTGCAGGAGCTGAAAATGCTGCATGAGCTGTGCGTGAGAGGAGGGGCTTCACAGGCCTCGTCCAAGTGTAAGCATAGTACACAGTGAGGTTACGTCAATCATTTGTTTCTTAATGTTTTTGTTTTTCTTATGTGTCTTTCACAGGGAGAGACATCGTTGCAGGTGCGTCAGTGTCTGCTTTCCCCGGACATAAACCCTGGACATCAGGTGAAGATGGATGTTTACTTCAGGGTGTCACATCAGCCTCTGAAATTGTGAGAATTACTGCCAGATGGCCAGAACACCTCACTTCTCATTATGAAGCCTGTCAGCTATCAAAGCATGCCATCCTCTGTGAATGGTGGACATCCAAATTTGTCACTGGATCGCGTGTTGACCACTTCAAACGTGAGGTATTGTGAGAAATGTGGATTTGCGTCTACAGATGCCTCAGCGTTCGAGAAGCATATGGTTGAGCATATGGGGACGCGGTTTTACTGTTTTTATTGCAACGATATTTCCTATAGTGAGGCGGAGTTAAACGCGCACCTGAAACGACACACTTCGAAGTATCCATTCAAATGTCCTCACTGTGGACAGGGCTACATGAGGAGGCTGTGCCTTGTTAAGCACATTGAACGTTTGCATAGTAAAAGCATTATTCAGGTACCTGCTAAGCCTGGTGTGACGAAAAATCCGCAGGTCCCCGTCCCCAGTGCCTTAACAAGCCTGCACGCTGCTGATCCGTCATCGCTTCGGCCGGTTGTTCGGGTGACGGTACCTAGCCCGAGTGTACCTGCTGTCAGACTGGGAAAAGACGAACAGAGAGCAAAAACACTGGAAACGAAGGTATCGAATGTCACTAATGGCAACCCAGAACGTCTTTCCCCTTTGAATGGACTCATTCAGCACAATAGAGCTCTCACAGTTTCTCTGCCAGAAGAAGTAACAATTCCTGCTGGCTGCTTGGTTGAACTCGTTGAGGTGAAAACTGTAAATGGGACAAAAGAACTAAAGCTGAGGCTCGTTTCCCAACAAGAAAACGAGTCGGTGATAAAGGACACGAGGATGACAGTTTCTCAAAACACAGCGCTGGGGAAGCCATTGTCATCGACATTAATCAATCACACCAACACGGTGCGGCCTGGCAGTATGGGCATGAGCACTATTAACAGGAAATCATGTGACGCAAAGATGGTGAATGTGGAGCGCCCTGTCGTCCCGGTCAGTATTTCCAACAATCTCCCAGTGAGTCCAGTGAGCAAAGAAAAGAGTGGACTGAAAAGGGTATCACCGGAAATAATCAACTTGGAGTCTAACGTAGTCATCCCTAATAAGTTTCCCAAAAATATCATCAGTCCTGTAAGAGAAGGGGTAAACAGTGGGATCAGAGTTACGCAAACAGCACCGGTGAGCCACGTAGCTCCTCTTCCAGTTATCTCCAGCAGGGTCACCAGCAGGTTGAACACCACCAGCCTGCATCCAAGCAGCATGGTTTCTCAGAGAGTGATGGATGAGAGAAAGACCTTACTTCCAGAGTACCCCAAGAGTGTTCCATCCAGGAGAGCGGGTGACACGAAAAACATGCAGGACATGCCGGTGGCTATGAAGGTGGAACCCGGGAAGATCTGCTTCAAGAGCAGCGCTGCTTCAAAACCAATCAAAGAAGTGGCACCCTTGAACCAGGACAGGATTAAATCAACTTCTCCCTCCATAAGAAGTTCCATTGTTCCAACTGTCCAAGTGAGACCACCAATATGTCTCGTCAGTAAGGATAATGTTCCAACTCAGTCTTTTTCATTACCCAAGACTATAAACAAGCTTGTTTCAGTCAAAACTCCTGTTTTTTCAAATCATGCCAAGTCAAAGAGCTCAACTTGGATGCCGGAAGTCAGACTAAATGAGCTGGCAAAAGAGAGAGACGTTTCAGAACCGGAGAGCTTCCCCATCATATCCTCTGTGTTTTCATTGAGTCAGCAGCCAGAGGACGCCCAAGGTCCCATTCAGCCATTGGTAATGGCTTTGCGAGGCATAGTGATGGATAAAAGTAGCAGTTCTGTCAGTACGACTCAAGATCAAGTTAAGATAACAAACACGGAGCACATGGACAAGACCCTGACATTAGGGCCCAGCCCTCAGGTGGAAACAAAAAACGCATCCTTCATCTGTGAGTCGTTATTGATGGAGCAGACGGAGCCTGTAGAAGCAAAAGACCACAATAAGGGGGTTCATCACTCTCCTGCACTGACCCACAACCATGTTGCTATCAAAGAGGAAAAAAAGGTCCCTCTACCACCAGATGATAATCAATCCAGTCACAGTCCTGCTTCAAAATCTTCAACACACGAAGAATCTAATGTTGCAGAACACGCAAAGGCATCTGAAACTGAAGAACCTCTCGAGCAAATGGTCAAAAGTGAGCAGGACTCAAAGTTTCTGACTGTCACCCTGAAGAGGGTGCAAGTGGGCGTGTGGAAGCAAACCAAGAAGGGACTGAAACTTAGAATATCCAAATATAAGACTCAGGTACCTGTGGACAGTGTAACTGACTGTACAGTCATTTACCCAATGCCGCTGAAAGTGGACCAACCAGTGAAACGACCGGGTCCAAACCAGCCGGTGGTAGTGCTCAATCATCCAAAGCCTCGGGGCTCCGCACAGAGAACGAGAGCTGATCCTTTTGCAAACGCAGGAGCTTCTGAAGTGGTTCCAAAGTGCCAAATCTTGAAAATGAGACTGAGCAAAGTGATGGGTCAAAAATATGAGGTGATGGGTTGCACCGTCCGAGTGTTTCCATGAATGTATTGGACAATTCATCATTGGAAAGAAGTATACATTTATGAGGAAGCAGTTAGTATTACAGGAAAGAGATGTTTAAGGTCAAAAACTGACAAAATCTCAAGCCAATTATTTTCTTTATGGGAGAATAAGAGTAAAAAATATGGACGTCTGAGTATCACTGAACATTGTCTTATATGTATAATATGAACTATTCAAGTGCAATGCTGTTTGACTGCTTTGAGTCAATGAAAATGGACTGAATGCCGTTATAGATTGCAGTCAAAAACACAGATATTAAGTACTGTTTCTGAGGGTTGAGAGACCAGTGGATATGTCATCAATGCATGCTGTTTATTTAAAGGATAATGTTTTTTATTTATTTATTTTTTTTACTTTGCATCAGTGAAATTTTATGGGCATCCATGCTGCCACCTGGAATAGGTGCAGTGATGGGTATTCAGACTTTTTCCTGCCTTAAAATTGGCCTTTGGGGAGAGAAGTTCATATTTAAGGCAGTGTTTTCCCTTTTTTTTTTTTAAACAGAAAAGTTTGCATTTCCTGTTATTTCCTGCTATTTGACACAAATGTATTTCATGCCTGTGCGAGTTAAACCCCACTTTAATAACAGTTAAAAAATACTGGTTAAACAGTCCTTGTGATTTTCCAGCCAAAACCTCTTTGGTGGGACCCAGATGTTTTGTATATGCTGGTTTTAAGTATGATTAAATATTTATAATGACATTTTGTAAGATGTCATTCCTTGTGACTGAAAAGAATGAAAATGTCTAATTGGCATAGTTCTAATTAGGTCAAGTTTGGGCCAATAAATTTCCAGTTGAGTCATTATTTATTTGTATTTTTAAAATAATTTGCATCTTTGAAGGCGTCCCAATCGCTTCATGTTTGTTAACACGGCCGATTGTGTAGATGACTGTGTGCGGTGTCTAAAAAAAATG
Source organism: Neolamprologus brichardi (assembly GCF_056152115.1). NCBI lineage: Eukaryota > Metazoa > Chordata > Actinopteri > Cichliformes > Cichlidae > Neolamprologus > Neolamprologus brichardi. The sequence goes on from NC_142105.1 coordinate 34,637,457, forward strand.
AACAACAACACTAATAGCCGTCTAAAAGGTTTGTCCAGTTTTAAAAGCTCCTCCAAATTTTAGCTGGAAAAATGTTACTTTTCATGTCAGCAGTTTTGTAGTTCTGCGTTTAGCTACTCTTTGCAAAATCTACTGTTTGGAACATGTTACAGAACCATGTTGTATTTTTTAATTAATCATTGATAACTTTGATTGGTGAACCAATTAAAAAAAAAAAAAACTACTGCAAAGTGTAAATAATGGAACCTGGGCATACACTCAGCTGTGTTATCAGTTCAGATAGGATATTAATCACTGAGTCTTGCAGAGATACAAAAGTCTGCCAGTTGTACATCTGTGTGAAGTGAAATGTTACAGAGCTTAAGGCTAAAATTTAGAGTATATCTACTAATCCAGACATAAGGATGATGATGATGCACTAAAAAAAGTTCCCTAATACTTTACGGTGTCATTTTACTTTAAAGCGCAAAACGAACGTCCTGAAGAATCAAGATAGTTTTTTATTTTTGTTGTAATTTTTTGGTTTTTATTAAATTTGGCTCTGTAATTAGTAACGTGATTTTTTTCTTTCCTTTTTTGTGTGATTGACTTATTTGAGTTTTCTTGTGACTTTTTTTTTCTCTCAAGGTTTAAAGCTCCACCTATGAGAGTAATCTAGAGAAGGCAGAAGCAACCTAAACTGGTCAATTCCTGTAATAGAAGTATTTTCCTGCCATGACTATGAGACAATGGTGACTTATAGACAATTCAAACCTGTTGTATATTTTTCAAAATAATCAAACGTAAGCAATCTTCTGTCCTGAGACTTCTCAGATCTGTTTTACTTTACGACAGCATATGTGTGTTGTTTATTATGTATTCACAGTGTACAAGGTGCTAGACCTATGATCACATTTGTAGGTTTTGGTTGCCCCAGTTTTTATTACACGTGTGTGTATATGTATATATACATATATATGTTTTGGGTCACTCAGATTTTATGGTTTATAGACCTATAAATATAAAACATGGTAACTGGTGTTCATACTGAGTAGGGAATGGCCCCTTCTGGAGCACCAACACTTTCCTTACATTGCAGCTAAAGCTGCTGTGCAGTTATATATTCATTATCCTAAAGTTGTTTGACATGTCTTTATGGCTGTTTTCCTTTTGCCTTTTAATTTAATCCTCATCTGTGTGGGAATTAGTCATATTCCAGTTCAAGTGTTTTTGAGTTTTATTACATTCTCAGTGTTCATTATCATTGTGATCCATGCTTTTATAATAACAATTGTGTAATTCCTCTTTTATTAAAAAAAGTATAATTGACAACGGTTTGACTGGTACATTTTTTCCCACCAACTGAAACGCATCACTTAAAGTTCACTGTAGATCAACGGTAGTTTAAATCTATTAGAGCATACGTGGTCATTTTTTCTGTTTTTTTTGTTTGTTTTTCGACACCCTGTATTGTCCTGTTTGTGACATTGGGCCACCATGCTCAACATCAAACTAATCTCTGCAAATATCTTAATGTACAAAGTCCAGGCAACATTCAGACAGTCAAATTTGCTTAGGAACACTCCTGGCTACCTGGGTGTATATGGATGGTATCCGTAATAAGAGCTAAACAAGCGTAAACACATGACTGAATGCTTTCTTTATTACCCTAATTAGCAGAGGATCCATCTGATAACCCTTTATAAAAGGTTATACCAGGTTATATTAAACCTGCGTGTCCAAACCACATTAAAGTTTGGACACAGATTTTCATTTAATGTTTTCTCTTTATTTTCATGACTATTTACATTGTAGATTCTCACTGAAGGCATCAAAACTGAATGAACGCATGAAATTATGTAGTAAACAAAAAGTGAAATAACTGAAAACCTGTTTTACATTTTTGATTCTTCAAAAAAGCCACCCTTTGCTTTGATTATTGCTTGGCATTCTCCCGATGACCTTCATGAGGTCGTCACCTGAAATGGTTTTCCAACAGTCTTGCAGGAGTTCCCAGAGATGCTGAGCGATTTTTGGCCCTTTTGCCTTCACTCTGTGGTCCATGGGATTACGTCAGGTGACCGTGGAGGACTCTCCTTGGTCAAATAGCCCTTGCAGAGCGTGGAGGTGTGTTTCGGGTCATTGTCCTGTTGAAAAATAAATGATGGTCCAACTAAATGCAGACTGGATGGGATGGCATGTGGTAGCCATGTTGGATTGGTGAGCCTTCAATTTTAAATCAATCCCCAACAGTGTCACCAGTAAAGCACCCCCCACACCATCACGCCTCCTCCTCCATGCTTCACGGTGGGAACCATAAATGTAAAGACCATCCATTCACCTTTTCTGGGTGGCACAAAGACACGGTGGGTGGAGCCAAAGATCTCAAATTTGAACTCATCAGACCAAAGCACAGATTCCCACTGGTCTAACGGCCATTCCCTGTGTTTCTTTGTCCAAAAAATCTCTTCTACTTGTTGCTTTTCCTAAATAATGTTTTTTTTAGCATCTGTTTGACCATAAAGACCTGATTGGTGCAGTCTCCTCTGAACAGTTGATGTAGAGATGCGTCTGCCACTGGAACTCTGTGGCATTTATCTCATCTTATCCTCAGCAGCAGAGGCGACTCTTGGTCTTCCTTTCTTGGGGCAGACCTCACGTGAGCCAGTTTTGTCGTAGTGCTTGATGGTTTTTGGCAACCGCACTTAGAGACACACAAGTTTTAGCAATTTTCCAGACTGACTGACCTTCACTTCCTAAAGCAATGATGGACTGTTGTTTCTCTTTACTTAGCTGATTGGTTCTTGCCATAATATGAATTCTAACAGTTGTCAAATAGGGCTGTCAGCTGTGCACCAGCCTGACTTCTGCACAACACAACTGATCCCATCCCCATTAAGAAGGCAAGAAAGTCCACAAACGAACCCTGACAAGGCACACCTGTGAAGTGAAAACCATGTCTACATCACGAAGCTCACTGAGAGAAGGCCAAGGGTTTGCAGCACTGTGAACAAAGCAAAGGGTGGCTACCTTCAGGAGTCTAAAATATAAGACATATTTAGAGTTATTTATCAATTTGTCTTTGCTACAAAATTCCATGTATCTTGCTTCATATATTTGATGTCTTCAGTTTGTAACTATAATGTAGAAAGAAGTCAAAATACAGAAAAACCATTAAATGAGGTGTGTGTGCAAACTCTTGACTGGTAGTGGATGAACTTGTTGCCTTGTGTAAAGAATATACACAGTGCTTACTAAATGTATTAGACCACCTGTCATAAAAACAAGAAAATGAAAATTTTAGAAATCATAAATATTTTCAAAAATTTGTGAATTCATACTTTTATAGTCAAATTTGAGCTGGTATACTGGATTTAATTAAGGTCCAGTGTGTTTAATTAACATTTTGGTCACTAAAAGTAATTTTTATGTTCAGAACTGAAAGTAAATAGCTGTAATTTGGCGTGTTAATTAAATGTGCCTCACAAGTTTTTCAGTGTTTTTTGCAAAATAGTAAATAAAACTCAGTAAATTAAAATAAGTCAAATGGATAATTACAATAATTCTATTTAAGCATTGGAAGTATCATTTTGATTCAAGAGCTTGTGCATACTGGAGGATTAACCATTACAAAAACATATTTAAAAAAGTATCGGCCTTTCGTAGTCCATGTTTGGATCAGTCTAGTTTCACTAAAGCCGATCCATGTTAATGACAGCCATTGTTATGTTTTCAGGAGCAGTGTGCAAATGCAGTCAGACTCTGTACGTCATGCCTTCCATTTCCTTATCCCTATGGATCCTCCTGCTCACCTTTCCTTGATCTGTGTAACCAGCAAAAGAAGGTCGCAGGTAATTTTACCTGACTGCTATTTTTGAAGTTAGTACCATCTTTTTATATGGTGATTTTCACAGACATTAAAGTCACGCTGCACAACAATTAAAACACAATATGCAAAGAGAACCATGGTAAAACTGAATAAAAATAAATTAAAATGTAAATAACAAAAAATGTTAGCAACCCTAATGCCTGATTAAACAGAAAAGCTTAATCTTGGTACAATAGACTGAAAGGCTGCTACCCTGAGTCTTCAGTCTTCTATGAGAGACAACTAATAGATTTTGAGCTTAACAAGTGTGTTTAATAACAAGCTGAGATAGGTGATCTGGAGCTTGTCCCTTTAGGACTCTGTTTATAAGTGTCAGACTTTTAAAAATGAATTCTAAAAACACTTGAGAGCCGATGTAAAGAGAATAAAAGGGTAATATGAGCTCGTTCTGTAGAGTCTTGCTGCAGCATTTTGCATTGCCTGGAGGAGTAACAGAGGATTTGTCTAAGCTGACAAATAGTGGTAGAGTAATTGAGGTGCAATGATCTAAATGCATAAGCAATGTTCTATAGTTCAAAGAAAGACACCAAAGATCCCAAACATGGCCTCAATCTTGCCAGACTTCAAAACAATCAGGTTATTGGAGAAATCCAGGATAAACCATCAACTGGAGTGGACAACCTATCCAGCTGATCAGGCTTAAAAGTTGTGTACAGCTGAATGTCGTCAGCATACAAATTACAAGAATTGCCAGAAAAAGTTTGAATGACACTGGCTAGAAAAATGTATAAAAGGAAAATAATAATGGACCCAGGACTGAACCTTGTTGAACCCTACAGGTTACGCAAGCAAAGTAAGAGGATGTCACGTGATCATGTTGGTGTCACCAGCTTTTATTCTTGTCCCTTAGGAGCTCACCACAATCTGACTAAAAGAAGAACTTCAACATTTTGGCACTCATGTTGAAGCCTTTCAGCTTCAGAGTTGGCTCGCCCCTTTTTTGTATGCTGTATGTTCAGGTTTTTCTGTTTTTCCAGACCTGAAGGGTTTCGTTTTTTATTAAACAGTTTTTTCAGGTAGCTAGTGATCCGTGGTTTGTTCACAAAGCAACAGTCCTCGCCTCACAAAATCTGATATATTTTGTGATGGTCAAGTCAAAAGTAAAGTCACTCCACCTCTTAACAACACTTGGGGAGAGGATGCCATTTAACAACCTGTTAACAACTGCAATCTCCCAACAAAGGAGTGGGCAGGAGCTGAGTGACACTATGCATTCTCCATTTGCATACAGTGGGCCTGTTTTCTCTGGTGGGGCAATGGTGACTCTGTTGAAGAGTTAGTAATGTTTTGTTCAGACAGACATGGGTATCAAGTACTGAATTCAAAATCAATCTTGTCGCATACAAAGTTGTACGTAACGGGGTACATCATATCCTAAAGACCTTACGGTATTTTATTATCTCAACAGAACACTTTGGTCTAAGTGAAGGTTTATTTAGCCCTCTCTTCCATTAGTTCCTACTCAGATTGACTCGCCATGGATCGCTATAACTCGACTCGGATCGACTGGTTTTCCATTACAATCCAGTACTACTTAACCTGCGTGGTTGTCGTCATAGCAACGTGTCTAAGCGTCCCTTTACGTAACTAATAAGCAACACGAACGGTACAAAAAAGTACCTGCTGACCGTGCCGAGTAATAGAAAAGGGCTTTTGTGATTCCTAGAGATTCTAAAAGCAGTGTTCAACTATCAAACCTGTCTTGTGGAGCCTTAGTTTGGGTTTGGGTGACAAACTTAAATTTAAAAACTTTAATAAAGCTTACAGTTATGGCTGGATCATGGCACTGGTGGACTGATCCCTGCATACAGGCATGAACTAAAACTTTCTAAACTTGTTGCAAAGACATTTAAGGAGTGGATTAATAAGGCTATAACGAATATGCAGGCGTGTCTGGACTTCACTGAATGGGAGAACTGTGATCCAACAGTCTGATTTAGTATACAAATGCTGTGACGTCCAACTTCCGTGATGACAGCTGCATACCATCACACAGCAGGGTGAGTTATAATAATGCCGAGCCCTGGTTCAAGGCTAAGTTAAGGCTACATTTAAAAACTCGAAGAAACTTAATGACTACAACACTTTTCAGCTAACGACTGATCTGGAAAAGGTTCAGGCAGTAAACCAAATATAAGCCTAACCCTTCCCCCAAAATTCGACAAGAATGTGTCAAGTTTCACATGCTGCCTCCTGTGAGACTTTTACAATCAACAGGTACTTTCATGAATTTAAATACAGAGGTTTTACAACAAGGTGCTACTCACTGTTGACACTCTAGAGCTAGAAGGCCAGATAAGATCAGACAGAGAAGATCAGATCAAACATATAAAAGAACCTGCACAGTGGGGCAGATGTACTAAGATTAATCTACAGAAATCATGGGAAGAAAAATGATGAAGAAAGAGGCAGCATACCACATTACCTGTTATGCATGACATGCAGGCATTGTTATGCCACTGGCATGAATGGCTGCCAGTGGAACCAGCTTGCGAATGTTTTCTTTGATGACCTTTTATCTGGTTTGTCTTGGAACTGACTGACAAGTCTTACCTGGCCATAAAACTGTTTCTCAGTCAATTGCTCATTATTCTTGAGCCTGAAAATGGTGGACTATGTATATAAATGGCTGTAATTTCTAAAAAATGTAATGCAATGCCTTTGTTAAACTGCTTGAATTCACCGTGGTGGTCTAGTGAGGAAAAATGACAAAAACTGTGGCTTTCCAAATACCTATGGACCTAATTTTTGGCATCAACTGGGCTACAAGCATTGTCTATGTATAATTCTCCATTAGTGGTTCACACTTCAGATCTTCAGTAGCGCTCTAGGCCCAAATGTGACTGTTGATCCCTGGTGAAATCTAAAATACTGACAGAAAAGGGAAGTTTATGAATACAGCAGGGGTTCCTATTAGAATCAAGTTCAAATTTTATTCGCCACATGCAGTGGCAGGTTGCCCTGCAGTGGAATGAACCCGCCCCCCGACCTTACACACACAACACCGACATCACATGGGGATACAAGTCAGAGAACGGTTGCATTACAGAAAAACACTGAAATGTACACTACAATGGGAAAGTACAAGAGGAAAAAAAAGAGACCTCTGCTCATGCTGGGCTACAGAGGACAGCATGAGAACAGGAAACAAAAAAACTCTGCACAGAAAGCACATATATGTCCACAGTACAGCATTATAGAGCACGTGACCAGCAACAGGGTTGGGTAGGGGATAAGGAGCCATCCTGCCACTGTGCCGACTCTCCAGCGTGGGCCCAGACCCGCCTCGTGTTCCCAGGAGGCAACAAGCATCGAAGGCATCAAGCGTCTAAGATGTGTATTAAAGTAATCAAATGCCTTGTGACTGCTACACTGTACACTTGGGGCACTTATCAGGTTTGTTTATAATGGAAAACCATAAGATTATTGGATTATTGTAGGGTCTTTAACTTACAATATAAAACACCTTGAGTAGACTGTTGTTGTCACAATCAGCAGGGCTGACTGTGTAGAGTGAAAGGTGGACCCAAATGCAGACGAAACAAAACGTGAAACGTGACTTGAATAACCAAACACGAGCCGTTTATTGAGGCTGGCAAAATAACTGCAAGCAAAAGGCAAAAAGCAAGACTAACAATAAACTCAACTGGGTGAGCTAAATTAAATAAAAACCTACAACAGGAACATGGACCTAACATGAGAAAACGTGACATGCACTCTTGGCCTGGAAACAACGCCGACGGTATGACAATGACACACTGAAAACAGAGGACTTAAATACACAGGAGGTGATTAGGGGAAGTGGGAACACATGGGGGACCAGCTGACTGACATGATCTAATGACAGGACAGGGGAAGTAAAACTAAATACAATGAACAAAGAACACAAAATAAAACAGGAAACACTGAAAATAGACATGACAACACAAGCTTAACAGACCTAACACATGATGAACGATACAAGAACCCAAACACAGAAACCAAGGAAACAATAAATAATGATTGCCTTTAACCTCATCTAAAAGCTAAATAGGAATAACACATTTACCCTACTGCCTACTGGTGTTGGCCAGAGGGGCCGATGGCGTCATATGGCAGCCTCGCTTCTGTCAGTCTGCCCCAGGGCAGCTGTGGCTACATCTGTAGCTGCCTCCACCAGTGTGTGAATGTGAGAGTGAATGAATAGTGGCATTGTAAAGCGCTTTGGGTGCCTTGGAAAGCGCTATATAAATCCAATCCATTATCATTGATGCATGCTCAATCATCCAGGTAAGTAAATCCCCAAAAGTTGATTCTGGATGTAGCGTTTTCTGGGAGAAACGTTTCGTCATCATCAGGTGACTTCTTCAGTCTCAGCTGACTGCAGGTTTCAATCTTATAAACAGTACATTTGCATAATGACTGAAACCAGCCCACTGAAGGAACAATGGGCTGGGAGGTCAGTTCCTTGATCATTAATATGCAAATTCTCATGACCATTGATCAACCACCACTGATCAAAGCTCATTGATCAAAGCCCATTGATCAATAACCATGAGTACCATTCACAGAGAGTTGGGGAATGGCTGCAATCACAGCATTGTAAGATGGTGACAGATGGACTCTTAGGCCCCTCCTCGATTCAGAGATGGTCTTTCCCTTTTCACGTAAATGGCCTCCTTGACTCCGCCCTCAAACCAGCGTTCCTCCCTGTCCAGGATGTTACATCCTCATCATTGAAAGAGTGTCCACTGGCCTGTAGGTGTGAATAGACTGCAGAGTCATGGCCTGACGAGGGAGCTCTTCTGTGTTGTGCCATCCGCTTCGCCAGAGGTTGTTTGGTTTTGTATAAATCCTGCAATCCTCCTGCACTTAACAGCTACACTATGTTACTCTGTTTGTGTCGGGGACCTGATCCTTGGGGTGGACCAATTTTCGGCGCAGCGTGTTTTGTGGTTTAAAAGCCACAGAGACGCGGTGTTTCGAAAAAATGTGTCTCAACTGCTCCGATACTCCTGACACATGCAGTCGACGGCACTTGGTACACTTAATAATCACAGTCCTAAATGGGTTATCTCCTATCTACATAATGCAGTGTCTGCATTTTGGACAGACACACGGGGTGCAGGGACATCCAAAGAGATCACTGTGACCCTCAGACTTCTGCTGATGCACTTTTACAACTATATGATCCGTTTATAAGTACAGTAATGAAGAATTAAACTCATACATTGCCAGCGAAGTTTTTCTGCTCAAGCTTAAGCTAATTCAGTTAACAATAGTTCTGCAACAATCATGTAACCATCACGACTAAGGAAGACTGGACCGGACCTATGCAGGTCAGATTTTGGGAAGTACCTCTCAAATATGAATATGACCTAAAAAGAAGTCATTCATTAAATTGTGCATCTACACTATCAGGCCACAACTCTTAATCTTTGAATTGTTTTCAATCACATTAGTATAGGTGTATAAAAGCAAGCACGCAGCCATGCAGTGTGTCATAAACGTTTGTGAACTAATAGGTTGTTTCTAAACAGCTCACTGAATTTGAAATCGGTATTGTAATAGGACGTCACTGTTGCAACAAGTTTGTGAAATTCCTAACTTCCTAGATATTCCACAGCTGTAAGCACTATTACTGGAAAGGGGAAGTGTTTAGAACCCCCCCAAATCATGACCAGGGTGGGGGCAGTGCTGAAAGATACAAAGCATAACGGGGTTCGCTGACTCAATAACCACAGAGCCTCGAAACCTCCCCCTCCTCAACATCAGCACAAATGCTGTGCACTGGGAGCTTCATGGTTTAGGTTTAAATGACCTCACTCTGGTTTTGTAAAACTGATGGAAAAATTGTTCATATTATGCTCTCACAAGTTTACTGAGCCACTTCTGCACCTTTGTTTCTCTCCTTTGACTCTGCCATCTATCAATCAATCGATGGTTTTAACTTTGACTGCATTTCTCCAGGAGCTTACTCTCTGGTATGGCTGTAATTATGCATACCAGTTCATACCAGTTCATTATTTTTGACCATCTGCTCCTAACCTTCAAGGTCACATGGGTCAGCTGGACGACTGTTGACTTTTGCTTAACCGGGTGAAACTCGCTCAAGTTGAACACAGGATACACACACACACACACACAAATCTCTCATGCACACAGACACACACTTACCCCCCCTCCCCCCCCCCCCTCCTAATGCCTCCAAACGCTTACTCCCACCCGAAGTAGGCAGGCGGATCTGTCTAGCACTGGAAGACTGGCTGCTGTCTACATGGACTAACTCCTGACTCCCCCCTGCTGCAAGTCCTGTGCTTTTACGTTGTAAGATGTGAAGATTTATGTGCTTTCTGTGCACTCACTCAATCACGTGACTTGAAGTAGTTTGTTTAGCCTTAAATTTGCTATTTAGCTTGTAAAAGTTTCAATCTGTCCATTTTTCTGCTTATATTGTGAAAATTAGTAAACTTTAGTTAAATGTTATAAATGGTTTCACTTGCTATCTTTAGTTAAGTTACCAACAGAAACCTTACCTGCTGTCATGGTCCTGGGTCAGTGACCCAGCGCTTTAAGTTTATTATTATCATTTTCTAGTTTATTATGATGATTATTATTGTTTGAGTTCTCTCCGGTCTGCCTCTGAGTCTGCGTCTGTATCTCTGTCTATGGTGTCACCCCGTCTGTTTGTGAATCTGTCTGTTCAGTTCAGCGTCTTGTCTGGTTCCCTGTGTCTGAGTTTCCTGTTTTATTGTGAAGGTCTGTGTCTGGTGTCAGTGTGCTCAGTTTACGTTTCCCCTGTCTCGTCAGCTGTGATTTCTCCCAGGTGTGTTCCCCTCCTGTCTCTCATCCCTTGATTACTGCCGTCTGTGTATTTAAGCCCTGTGTTTCTGTGTCAGCGTCGTACCCTCAACTAGCTGACTAACTAACTTTGATTGGTTCTCTACATCGGAGAGACCAAACAGCCACTTCACAAGCACATGGCACAACACAGAAGAGCCACCTCCACAGGACAAGACTCAGCTGTCCATCTGCATCTAAAGGTCAAAGGTCACTCTTTTGAGGATGCCAATGTTCACATTTTGGACAGAGAGGACAGATGGTTTGAAAGAGGAGTGAAAGAAGCATCTATGTCCACTGTGAGCGACCATCTTTGAACAGAGGCGGTGGTTTACGACACCAACTGTCTGCCATCTATAATCCAGTTTTGAGATCCCTCCCCAGACGCCTTAACGCCCACTCACATCCTGGACCATCTGACCTCAGGAAATCACATGATAAGGTGGGGCCAGGTTTCACAATGAGCTCACCTGAAACTCTGGCTGATTGGGACCCACACCCAGTCTCACACCTTGGCTCAGGCGATTAGAGGATCATCAGGGGGTCCTTTTGTCCCTCTGTGGGGGGAAACTCCCACTAGGTTTAAATCTGGGACTCTCCACCATTTGACCTTAGAACTGAAGAAGCTTCTCGGATGAGAGGTGAAACGTCTTCAAGCAACTTAAAGAAGTCCAGACGCTTTTCTTTGCAAGCTCCTTTGACTACGATGACCTGGATGACTGAGAACCTTCACAGACACTAGCTGTGTGTTCTGCTTCCATGTTTCTAGTGTTTAGTCACCTGCTCCAGTTTAGTGTTTCTTTTCTAGTGTTTCAGTTCCTCTGTTATGACCTTTGTTTGTCTTTTAGTGAGTTTATTTAGTACGAGGTTTCTCCCAGCAATAAAGCTGCGCTTTAAGTCTCACTTCTGTGTCTGAGTTCTGCATTACGGGTCCACCACTCCTGCTTGCCTGCCTGCCACACAGCCAACCATGACACCTGCAGAGCACTCTCTAAATCAATTCACTGGTACTGCTGGCATAGCAACAGTGCACTTAAGCCAGAGCCACTGAATGGCACTGAGTCAAGCTAACTGAAACCCAGCACGGGGAATTTCCTAACTCTCGAAATAATTTAAAATAAAATCTTTATAACATTTCATGCAGTTCATGACTGAAAAACAGCATTGTGCTGGTTAAAAATAAGGACAGGTAAGTAAGTCTGATTTAAGAAAAAAAAAAGAAAGGAAAATGTGACGTAGGTATGGAAGTCCATTCCTGCCAAGAAAAGTAAACAAGGAGGCGAAACACATGAAAATGCTAACTTTTATATATGGATTCATGATCAGTGTTTAACTGAATTCCAAATCAACTGTCCAAAAACCAGATTAGTATTTAAGAGATTAATATTTAATATTTATTTTGTTTCTCAGTAGATATGTTTATACACATATCCATATAAAGCAAAAAATGACCAAAGATTACGCTATTTGGTTCTAGCTTTTTGGTTTGTATAATTGTACAGTTACAGACTTTTTATTTTAGATTGTTGCTACAAAATATACAATTTGAAGACATTAAATTAGGATAATTAGGGTAGATCACTATTATCTGTCAGAGAGAAGTGGGTCTCTAATCGGGTCTGGGGGACAATGATCTGTAAAATAATTTGTTAAATTGCGCTAGATCATTAAAAAGTGCATTTTATAGATTGGGGACCATTTGATTCAATAACAAAAGCATATTTTATCCAGTAATTGCTACCACATTATGGAGGAACAGGAGGAACTGCTATGATTGTGACTCACTTGCTAGTTTATTAGCCTGGTAGCTAGCAGGTGTGGGAAGATTTTTGAATGCTGTGGCAGAACCAGCCAAATCGATATTATGATTATAGATTTTGTGTCACTGGACCCAAAGAATTTGAGAACCACTTGTCTATGGGGTTAATTTAAAAACCATTAGCACATTATTATCAAAATAACCAGAAATTATAGGAACGTCTGATCAACGTATATATTTTTCTTTTACAAAATCCATCCACCCCAACTTGCTCAGAATGACAGCGCTACAGTTTTTGTGGAACTGTGAACACACATGACACAAGAAGCACATTGACAAATCTTTGTTGGCAGGGTTCACATGTTATTGTAGCAACCGTTCAACATCCCCTTTTGTTATAGGAAATGTCAGCACACAGTTGTGTATCTGCTAATTAAGCGCTCCTACTGAATAATAGGTGTTAAGAACTGTGTCTATGCAATACTGAAGTGACTCATAGTAGCTACACTGTACAAACTGTGGGTGTTGTTTTTGCTTTACACCATTATTGCAGGGGAAAAAGTCACACTGGGTTATCGTCAACTCCAGCAAATTAAAACCACAAGGAACTGGGACAAGTGTCAGGTTCTACATATAAAATAAAACAGTACTCACTCTCTCCTGCAACCTTGCTGTGCAGCCTTTCCAGACAAGACGTTGACCAACTCCAGGGTAAAAGGTGATGGTGATTGCAAACTCCTGCAGGAACAAAGAATCAAACAGTAAGTGCATCCATAAGGCAGATAAATACAACAATGAATAACTTAAACAATAATTTAGCAAATTACCTTTGTGAGTGCTGTAATGTTAGAAAGAGAAAAAGTTGGTCACCTTTTTAATAGTTTGTCAGCATTACAATTTATTGAAAGATAAAAAAACAAACAAACAGTAGTACAACTGTATTGTTTGGCACGTGAAGTTACCTGGTCTCCTTTTGGCACAGGTGGGATCCTCCTATCTGCAACTACACCACGTGAATATACAATATGAGATTTAAACTGTGACCCAGAAAGCCAAAACAATTTCAGTCAGCTGAGATGTTACCTGTTTTCATCTTTTGTCGGCCAGGCTTCAGATCTCTATTTATCACAGGTGCTGTGTTTCAAACACAGAAGACAAAGGTGAAAAGGTTCTTCTGGGACAGAATCAGCTTTTACTCCGTTTACGGAAAACATTACAGTACATTTAACTAAAGACAACCAGTATCCTTCAATTAATCTGTAATAATCAGCTTTAGTGTTAGAGGATGCCAAATCTACTGAGACCAGAAGCTGTAAATCTATGAGAAAAAAGTATTTTATGTTAAGCTGCATTAAATTAAACAGAAAAAAAGAGTAGCAAAGACTGCACATTACTAGAGGCTGAATATTTCTCACCACACTGTGCATGGATGAGAGGTTTATCTGGATCCCATTTTTGAAATGTTTATTAATTTTAAATGTTCGCCCTTCCCAGTGGTGCAGTCACCTCTATGTCGCCCTCTGTGCCATCTCTGGTAAACTTGTCATGTCAATCTATCCATTCAAAAATTACAATATATCTATCCATTCATTTCTGAGCATCACCACAAACAGTACAACAAAAACCTCCAAAATCTCCCTGGAAACTTCTCAAAGACCCCCTGCGCCTCATTGCAGATCTCTGCTCCCTGCTCAAGGACCACTAGAACCTCTTCAAGGACTTCTTAAACCAGATCAAGGCCATGCATGTTCTCCTGAACCTGCCTCCCCATAGAGATCAACAACCTTCCCAAGGACCTCTACAACCTGATCAAGGACCTCCATGACCACCTTTAAGACCTCTGCTACCCCCAAAAGAGTCTCTACCTCCTCCTCAAGGACCTTTCCTATTTTCTCCAGGACTCCCAAACTAAACTAACCATTACAACAGAGAATCCTGTTCTCTGATTGGCTGTCAGCTGTCTATTAAAGACAGAGTCCAGGTAAACCAGTTAAACCTTATATATAAACTACAGGACTGCTTGGAACCTCCTCAATGACCACTGATGAGTCCTGAAAGACCCCCAAGCACCTCTGGAAACTCTTCAAAGAAAAAACTATGCAGAGAGACAACAGACAATGTAGTTTAGCTTTGTACAATTCGATCTATGAATATGTCACTGATTTATCCTCACATTTAAACATTTACATCGAATAATACATTATATATGAACATTTTCTGTTTGATATAAATCACAGCTCTGTGATGTAAAACATCATCTGACAATTTCATTTTGTTTTGTAATTTTTAAAAGTTTAAATGATAATATTACTTTTCTCATAAAGAGGTAAAGGAAAACAAAAATCTGATCAGGTCAATGAAAACAAAGATCTGAAAATATTTATGTTGGGTCTGTCTAGCACAGGCCCACCGGTAGAACGAGACAATTTAAAAACACAGCAAAAGCATTGAACACCAAGTGGGCAAAGTTCTTCGTGTTACTCATGCATGAGGGAGACCTGCCTGGAGCCAAGTGTCGCTCCACCACTTGACCTCCGTCAGACTCTCGTCCGCTCCCCCATAACACTGCTCTTTCATTGAGGTTACATGAATATACATAAGTTACATAGGTACATATGACGTCTACATACAAACAAAGAGTGTTAAGGAACGGCTGTGTGCAGACAGGAATAGGACCCAAGGTGCAGACACTCGGAGGCAAAACTTGAACTCAAAACAGCTTTAATGTTAAACTCAAATATAACATAACTGGAAATATCAAAATAAACTTACACTGGAAGACTGACAGAACACACAGCTAGATAAACGGTAGATCACGACACAGAGAAACACAGGGCTTAAATACACAGAGGGAGCAATCAGGGAATGAAAAACAGGAGGGAGACACAGCTGGGGCAAATCAGGCCTAACGAGACAAAGGGAAGCGAAACCAGATACATTAACATCAGACAAGGACCTTCAAAATAAAACAGGAAACATGACACAGACTGAACTAAAGACACAGACTCTGACTGGACACGGGGATATAGCAAACAGGGGAGACAGCAACTAAGGATTACACAGAGACAAACCATAAGACATGACTCTAACGAAGAAACCAAAGAATAGAAGAGATAAATAATACAATAAACTCAAAACCCTGGGTCAACGACCCAGGCATCCTAACAAAGAGTACCTTGCCTGTGTGTGTGTGTGTGTGCGTGCGTGTGTGGTCAGACTGTGACCCCATAAATGACTTCCCTAAACCTGCTGGTCTGGAAGTCCAGCAGTTCATCTAAACAAAAGGCACTTAGACTAAAACAGATATAGACACGTTTATCCATAAAACAATAAGAGAAGGTACGACCTCTCCCATGCTCCCAGAGTGCTCTCTAATGCACACAAAGTTTGCAGACTATCAAGGATCAAACCTCTACCAATCTACAACTAATGATAAAACTCTAAGCATATATAAGTAGATATTTCTAAGCATAAATGACAATCAACAATACAAAACCTAACAATTTAACCACATCTTCTGAGAAAAATAACATGATCATGCTTTGAAAACTGACAGAGAAAAAAAATAAAACAGATCAATTCTCATAAAATGTCTAATAATAAATGAATGAATACAAATAAAATGTGTTTTCATTGGTTGTCAGTATTTTATGTAAAATATAAAAACATAACATATAAAACCAATGTAATCCAGTTTGCCTCAATATATTATACATTTTGATTTACTTTGAAATGTATGTATATAATATAAGTATATGTATGTATTATGAACTTTATCTGTAATGTACATTTATGACCATATGTCAGGTCAAATCTTATTTTTACTTTACACTACATTTTATTATTTCTTTTTCTTCTACATTTAATTTTCTTTCTTCATAAAGCCCTGAAGAAGACAGTTGTCGGTGCATTTTATCCCATTATAGCTGTAGAATGTTTTTCCAGAGGTGGACCATGGAGAGACGCAAAGGACAAGAGTGAGGAACAGTGAGGGGAGTCTCCTGTGATCCTTCATTTTAGCTCTGTAGAGAAAGAGAGAGAGGAGAACAACTCTTTACAATCATACATCAGTAAGAGCAGGAAACACAACACCAAACTGACCTATGTCTGCTCATATTATTGGGCTTCGTTACAGTGAGATGCTGATGGTAGTTTGGGTTGCGATCAAACTGGTTGTGATCATGGATTAAAGAAACAGTGACTACTAGAATCAAACAATCTCCTTCACACTGTTCAATGATCTCTAAAATCTGGAAACATCTGTGTTATCATTAGTTTTTTTTAATTACACCATGTTACATATTTATGGACTTAAGTAAATCAAATGCATCACTCTAGGAATGGAAATGTTTAATGTTGAGTATTAGCTTTATACAACAGTAAAATAACTACAGTATCCTTTACTGTTAAATCTATCCAAGATGATGAATTCAGTTACTTTGAGTAAATAATGCATCTATTAGCTATTAGTGTTAGTTAATCTCTGAAATCCAATGATCTCAGCTTAGAGGGAAAAAACACCAACTTACAGTTGCTGCATCGTCTGCTGTTTGCTGTTTGAGGCTGACGTTCTTTATACACATGGTGTTTGTCTCAAATCTTGGACTGAACCATTTTGGAAAACCTTGTACTCTGTTAAATGGTAAATGTATTTGTATAGGGCTTTTACAAGTCCCCTCTAGGGACCCCAAAGCGCTTTACACACTCAGACATTCACACACTGGTGGAGGCAGCTACATTGTAGGCACAGCTGCCCTGGAGCGCACTGACAGAGGCGAGGCTGCCATATCGCGCCATCAGCCCCTCTGGCCAACACCAGTAGGCGGTAGGTGAAGTGTCTTGCCCAAGGACACAACGACCGAGACTGTCCGAGCCGGGGCTCGAACCGGCAACCTTACGATTACAAGGCGAACTCCCAACTCTTGAGCCACGATCGCCCGTTAATACAGAACAGAGGGCCTTCTTCAAACACAGTGGTCAATGTTTCTGTTTGCTTGACTGTAAATTACTGCCAAGTGTTTCTGGGAAGACCATATAGATCCACTGATCAGCCACAACTTTAAACCACTGACATGTGAGGTGAATGACACTGATCATTCGGATCCAGTCCAACGTTGTGCTGGGAAACCTTGGCTCCTTCATCCATCTGGATCTTTGACATGTACCACCCACATAAACACTGTTGGAGACCAAACACACACACATTGTTTTTATGTATGTTCACATTTTACTTGTTTTTAAGGACACCTGAGTCTTTAGGATTTCAGTGGTCATCGATGTCACACAAACAGACCAAACATCCTCAGTCCTCCATCAATGTGAGGAAGATCAGACACACAAATGAAATAAGACCTTCATAAATCAGGCAATGGCAAAAAAAATCAGCATCGCACGGGAAAAGGCCCAAGTCTCTAAAACAACATTTAGACATGCACAAGGTTTCACAACACCAGCCTCTGCCCAGTGACATGACGCGACATGCCGAGCACCTGAACAAATACAACTGTTTCATCCAAGTTTTTGTTTAGGTGTCCTGCTTTTTCCTGATTATCTAAAGTCTCTTTTCACCCACTGCCATCATCTGAACCCGTCATAAAACTCAAACAAACAAAGGTTACAGTTAGGTTTAGAAACTTAAAAAGCCTGCTTAAAAAGAAACTGTGTTTTCGCAGATTTGTTGTCTTCAGTTTTGGAAAGGCCACGTCCGTCGCATCAAGTCCAACTGACTTGAAATTTGACACAGTCCAGCCCAATGTGCTCAACAAAAACACCTCCTGGAGTCTGCCATGTTGATTTCTCTGCTAATATGCATAATGTGGAAGACAGTTAAATTAGTTTTTGGATTTTGATGCTGTCAACAGCACATTTGGTAGACTTTATTTTAGGACTAAGCTGCACAATTCTACTGTAAATGTGCAGGATTGTCACTAAGGGCTTAACAGAAAATGTATTCATTAAGGATTTGACAATTATCATAAATATTTTGAGTCTGTGTTTGGAAAAAGGCAGACCCAAACATTTAGACCCTGACCTATAGCGAGCACCACAACAAAACCACCTACCTCAAAACCTGGTACACAGAACTTGATAGCAAGTTTTCAGATTTTACCTGATCTGACTTACTGGAAACTGAAGATGATCCTTCAGCTTAATGCAACATGAAGTTCATTGTTAATGCATTTACTAAAAAAACATCAAGACTCTACTCAAACCAAACAAAAAGAAATTCAGGCGGAAAAATCATTCAGATTCCTTCAATACAAATCAAAGAGCTCAAAAAAGAAGAGAGAGAAAAGAGACAGCATCTGTAGGAGGAATAATACTCAGAATGATATCATACTGGAACAAATAATCAGGCAATCATTTTCACAGCCACCAGGTGGCAACATTTCTTCTTCTCCACTAGTTTGGAAACTGATAGTTATTCTAAGAATGTCCACTAGATGGAGCCAAGTCCTTCGGAGCTGGTTTACTGAGTCTGTTAACTCTCATCTCTCTGTGTTTAACCCATTCAGAACCTGCTGATGAAGTTCATTCATGTGCACATGGAAAAAAATGTTATAATCATTTTGAGTTATGAACAGTTGAGGCCGATGCCGGTGTCAGACTGTTTACATCTCTCACACACGCCTACCTGTCACACCGTATCCACACAGCTCCCCCTGCTGTCCGACCTCCTCCAGTCCCTGCTCACATTACCAACAGACACCAGGACCGGACACCTGACTCTCCCTGCTTAAATAGAAAATATAAAAACACCTCCTCCCCCTGTGAGCTGTGTCCTCTTAAACACAAGGTCTCTGACCATTAAAACCTTGAACTCAACCAGTAAACTGGACTTTCTCTTCTGAACTGAGATGAATTAGCGCTGCTGATGTCTTGATGTATGAATGAGAATGTGAGTGAGTCAACAACACTGAGCTGAAAACTGACAGGATGACTCATTATAAAACCTCCTCATTTTAATGACAAGAGTCAGAGTTTTTCCTGTTTTCATGTGTTGGAATCAAACTTCACTTTATCTTCAGAGTCAAACAGAAACAATGAAAACTCTCAGAATGAAGCTGGAGATGATTTTTAATAACATGACATCTGCTTCTTTTACAATCACAGACAAGAGCAAAGAAGCACATAGAGATGATGATGATGATGATGATGATGATGATGAGTCAGTCCAGTCTAAAGGTTTTTGGTTCTGTTTGAATGAAGTTAAAGAACAGATCAAACTGTCCTGGATGTGTGATTGATAAGTTGTTTAGCTGTTTTCAGATTATTCTAAACTTTCTGTGACTCCACATCTGTTTTGTTGATTCTCTCCTCAGTGTCTGAGTTTGCATCACGTTGTCTTTCCTGCAGAATCCTGCTACTGATTGGAAGATGTCAAACTAAGTCTCTTGAGAATCTTGTCCAGCATGATTTTCAGGGTGCTGATATCAGGCACAGAATAATCTAATTTGGCCACTGGGCTCCTGCGGATTTCAGAAACCTTTTCACATGTGTCTCCATAGTAACGATCTGGGCAGTTACACAGCCATTCATTGGAGTCCAGCAGCCTCTCACACTTTCCTCCATTCTGACAGGGATCAGGGTCACAGACGGGTAAGGATTTGGAGTAATAGATGTGGATGTTGTAGACCGAATAGCCCCACTTACAGCTGAAACTCTGCAGGGCTTTTGGGTCTACAGCAGAGTCAGTTGAAGAGCTGCTGTACATTACTTTGATATACTCTGTGACAGGAACACCAGCCACCTCATAACTGCACAGTTTTTTATGTTCAATATCCTCACACAGCTTCCTCTTTACATCATAGTTACCACCATAAACAGACACTCTCTCATACCGTATCTCCTGGTAACAAGAATTCAACAGATTCTTAACTTCTTCTTTTCTTTCTTCGTTTGTTTTCTGAGTATAGTCCACAGCCACAGTGATCTTACCCACAGGGACATTTGTCATATTATATCTATAGATGTACTTTTGCTCCTGGTCTGTGTTGTACACCAGCACCACCCAGTTATACCAGTTGTACTTGTTGTCCAGAGCCTTTTTCACCTGATCAGCGATGGAGGTTTTGTCGTCAGGATTCATTGCTTTTCCGATCTCCTCCACATCCTTCTCCATGTACTTCTTGTAGTTGTCCAGGCAGAACTTCACAGCTGATATCTGAGCTTCAGAGACATTCTTGAACATCTTGGTTTGTTCAGCTTCTTTGCCTGACGGGTTAAAACCAACCAGATCCCAGTAGAGCTGGTTGAGGAACATCCCCCTCCACAGCAAGCTGCTGAAATATATGTTATATTTACCGATCTCTCTAATGCTACATTTAAACTTCTTCCTCAGCAGGTCGTTGAGGTTTCCACTGAGAGACGTGCTGCTGACTGTCAGGTAATGGTAGAGGTTGGCCACACTGGCCTCAACTGCTGTGTTCTCATAGTAGTTGGTGAATATCTCTGCCAGTCGGAGTTTGTCTTCAGCAGTGTTTACCAACCCACTGTTCTCACGAAACTCTTCAAACTTCTTCCAGGCGTTGAGGATGCGGACCTCATCTTGAGAATAGACGCTGGCGTAGTTGAACCATTCTACATCTGTTGCCAGGTTGGAGATCTGGAGGGAGAGAGAGTCCAGTTTCCTGTTCACCTCAGCAAACCCTTCCCTCAGCTCCTTCAGAGGGTTTTCTTGAGGGATGAAGGCCAAGACCACATTGACAATGGGCGAGACCAGACCTCCGATGACGGGTGCCAAGCTGGCGATATTGGAGATCTCCTTCAAGACACTTGACAATGTTTGAACATTTTTCTTTCCAATCCTGTCGTTGATGAAATTCAGAACATCTTTTGCAGTCTGCATAGATGCTGCGACCTCCTCTCTGGTACGGAAAGGCAGGGCTCTTTTTACCCTGTGTGGTGGAGACAGGTTGGTGGAGGTGGAGTCATGTGACCGAGCAGAGGAGGTCGTCCAGTAAAGAAGGAGGATCAGTGAAGCCAACAGCATGGAGGTAGACCACCGTGGAGACGCCATGACTGCAACACAGATAACATAACATGTGACATTTTCCTTAATGCTGTACATTGAAGAGTACCTCACCCTCCCTTCACAACCTGCTGTTTTCTAGAAGTTTTCCTTATTCAAACTGACAGACTGAGAGTTTTGTTTGGTGCACAGACTGTGACTCTGTCCAGGACAAATTTGTGAAACTGGGCCATAAAACCAGCTCAGTGTCCTGCTAATGAAGCCCATATTGGACAGTTCATTAAGATTTACATCATGTCCTTTGATGGATGTGTACGTCTGACCTTCATACCAGAGACCAGAGTTCACATAAATTGTAAATGGTCTGTATTTGTATAGCGCTTTTCTAGTCCCTAAGGACCCCAAAGCACTTCACACTACATTCAGTCATCCACACATTCACAAACTGGTGATGCAGCTACATTGTAGCCACAGCTGCCCTGGGGCGCACTGACAGAGGCGAGGCTGCCGGACACTGGCGCCACCGGGCTCTCTGACCACATCCAGTAGGCAAACTTGGGGTTAGTATCTTGCCCAAGGATATTTGACATGCAGCCAGGAGGCAGCCTGGGATCGAACCACCAACCTTCTGATCACAGACCTGCAGGAACATTTGTCCCTTTATCAACTGAACCATGGCCACTCGTGTTTTTATTGTCTGAGCCTTCCCACACATCACCTATAACTTAGAGAGAGAGAGATGGGGAGACGTAGGGGAGGGAGAAACTAACCTGAACATCATCAATGATCTTTGGTAATATTTGGTTAGAAAAGATTTTTGAACTTCATCATAACAACATTTCAGAACAAAGTTTAAATGATGTGTTGTAGAAACGACTGTGGAAAATGTTTTTGTGAGAAAAACATTAACATTTAAATATAGAACATTTTCACATCATTGGATGAACACTGTGAAGTAATGACACAGTTCATGACTGTGGACAGAGCCTGGACAGGTTAATAACATCACAGCCTCATTTTACTGACCTCACTGGTGTGTAACATCTTTTCTCTGTAAGCTGACTGTATGAAGCAGGTGATGACAAATGTTTCTCTAAATATATCAAACATTAATATTCTATTGATTTTAAATGATCAAACAAAGATCAGGTTTTAGTTTCTGTCTTATGGAAACGAACCTTGAAGGACCAGAGACCAGTGAAATGCAGCATTTTATATGAAGTTCTCATTCAGCAGTATTTAATATTTGTGCCATATATCAGAACAAAGGAGTCATGAACAGAGGGGCAACAGGTGGTAAAAGAAGTGAACAACCTGTGGTCAGTCATGTTTGTCAGTCAAAGACTCACAATCAAAAAACCTGAAGTTTCCACTACACAAGTGAAACAATTTGATTTGATTGAATCTTTATTTTGAACATGTTAAAAAAGTACATCAACATAGAATTAAAAGAGACAAATAAACAAAGCAAAACAAAAAGAAAACGAGCAACCACAACTACAATATCTTTTATGTTCAAAAAGGAGCAGGAAGAAGCATGAGCTTATTTAATCCCACCCCTTTTCCACTATCTAGTAAAATTATAGACTACCGAAATACCTCCTTGCAATCACAATATATGTCATGTGTATTTTTTTATTTTATTTATTTATTTATTTTTTTAAATATATATACATATATGTTTCTATCTATCCATACATACGTATATACACATACGCACATATACACATTTTCAATAACCCCATTAACACCTCAAAGGATACACAACCTACAAATATATATATACCCATACCAACATACCCGTGCACCCGCACACACATGAAAATATTAGTCAAGAACACCCTATCAAATCTCTACCTCCTCCCTGTACCCTGTAAAAACCATCTCCTTAAACCGCTTTTTAAACTGTGCCATGCTCGGACATTGCTTTATATCTTTACTTAGTCTGTTCCACAGTTTCACTCCACACACAGAGATGCAAAAACTTTTTAATGTTGTACGGATACGAGGATGTTTTAAATTTAATTCCCCCCTCAAATTGTATCCCTGTTCCCTTTTAGAAAACATTTTTAGAATATTGTCAGGAAGCAGGTTATTTATTGCTTTATATATAATTTGTGCAGTGAGAAAATGAACCAGATCTGTGAATTTTAGAATTTTTGATTTTAAGAATAGTGGATTTGTATGATCTCTGTAACCAGTTTTATGGATTATCCTTATGGCCCTTTTTTGTAATATAAAGATTGATGATAGCGAACATTTGTAAGTATTGCCCCACACCTCTGCACAGTAATTCAAATACGGTGCAATCAGGGAACAATAGAGAATGTGGAGTGATTTGTGGTCCAGAATGTGTTTTACTTTACTCAAGATTGAGACACTTCTTGAAATTTTGTTATGTATATGATTTATATGAGACTTCCAGTTTAATTTATCATCTATAATCACACCAAGAAACTTATGTTCAAGTACTCTTTCAATTTCCACACCATCTATATGAATCTGCACTTGTGCATTTCTAAGGGAATTCCCAAATAAGATTATTTTAGTTTTACTTAGATTTAGCGATAGTTTGTTCCTGTCAAACCATTTTTTAATTTTGCACATTTCTGATGTAATTGTATCCAGCAGCTCCTTTAGATTCCCCCCAGAACAAAAAATATTTGTGTCGTCTGCAAATAATACTAATTTTAATATATCAGATGCCTTACAAATATCATTTATATAAATAATAAATAATTTTGGACCCAGTACAGAGCCTTGTGGAACACCACAAGCAATGTCCAAGCATGATGAGGAATGGACACCCAGCTTCACAAATTGTTTCCTGCCACTTAAATAATTTTTCACCCATTGCAGTACAACCCCCCTGATCCCGTACCGTTCCAGTTTATTAATTAATATGTCATGATTGATTGTGTCGAATGCTTTCTTGAGATCCAGAAATACTCCAGCTGCATACTGTTTCTGATCTATAGCATTCGTAATCTCCTCAATTGATTCGATTAATGCCAGTGATGTTGATCTTTTTGATCTGAATCCATATTGACTGTCAGAGAGTAATTTATATTTATCTAAGAATTTGTCTAATCGTCTATTAAACAGGTTTTCTAGGATTTTGGAGAATTGTGGTAGTAATGAAACAGGCCTGTAGTTTGTGAAGTGGCGTTTATCCCCAGTTTTATACAGCGGCACAACTTTAGCTATTTTCATTTTGTTTGGCACTTTTCCCGTCTGAAATGATAAGTTGCAAATATATGTTAGAGGTCCTACAATTCCTTCAATGACCTTCTTGACAATTTTCATGTCAATATCATTACAATCAGTTGATGTTTTATATTTACACCTGTGTACAATGTCAATTATTTCTTTTTCCTCCACTGATGTGAGGAACATTGAGTTAGGGTTCCTATCAATCAGGTTTTCACTACAGTCTACTGATGGCAGTGACTCAGGAATTTGTTCTGCCAGTTTTGGTCCAATATTTACAAAATAATGATTAAAGCTGTTGACCTTATCAGCAGTGTTTTCCATAATATTGCCATTGTCGATAAAGTATTGAGGATAACTTTGCTGTCCAGAATTATTTTTAATGATACCATTTAAAACATCCCATATTCCCTTCATATTATGTTTATTGTTGTTCAATATTTTACTATAATACTCCTTTCTACATACACGTATAATATTGGTCAACTTATTTTTGTATTTTTTATATTTATTTTCAGCATCTTTTGTTCGTTGTTTTAGGAATTCCCTATAGAGTGTATTTTTCTTTTTACATGCATTTTGTAAACCCTTAGTGATCCATGGTCTATCTGAATATTTGTGCTTTCTGTTGTATTTTATTGTTGGACAGTTTTTATTGTACAATTCCATGAATATTCTTAAAAATATGCCATATGCAATATCAATATCAGTTTCTTTGTACACATTGTCCCAGTCCTGATTTAATAGATCATTCTTAAGTGCATTCATAGTTTCTTCTGTCCTTACACGTCTGTATCTCAGTTGTTCTTCATGCTGATTTTTCTTATAATTAGTGTCATAAACTGCAAAAACTGGTAGGTGATCACTGATGTCATTAATTAATATTCCGCTCATAATGTTGTTTTCCATATTGTTAGTGAAAATATTGTCAAGTAAGGTGGCACAATGTGGTGTAATTCTACTAGGCCTGGTTATTTTAGGATGTAAACTCAAACTGTACATAGTGTTTAGGAATTCGTCGGTCATTTTATGCTTTTTCGGATTCAACAGGTCAATATTAAAATCCCCACAGATAAACATAACTTTTTGATTTGTTTTAGAGAACATTTCCTCTATGAAGTCATTAAATACTTGAATACTAGAGCCAGGTGTTCTATATATACAGCTAATTATTACATTTTTCTCTTTTTCCTTAAAAATTTCAATTGTTATACATTCTAATAAATTATCAATTACAGTTGTCATGCTTTCTACCACCTTGTAATTTAGGTTTTTATCCACATACACAGCTACTCCCCCTCCACTCTTGTTCCTTCTATTTACAAAATTCACTTCATATCCCTCCAGTCCAAAGTCCAGTCCTTTCTCCGCATTGATCCATGTTTCAGAAATGGCAATAATTCCAAATGGATTTGACAACTCATTTAGATATTCCTTTATATTGTTGAAGTTGGCATACAGACTTCTGCTATTAAAATGGATTATTGATAATTTATTTTCCGTGTTGATGGTGTGCTTAAACTGTTCATCAGTGAAGTAGCAGCAGTTACTGCTGATGTTGTAGAAGAAGTTATTTTCCGGGTCTATATCCTTTTCTAAGTCTAGAACATTATGGTCTGTGTATCGAAATGTTTTCAGTTCAAGATTATCATAAAGAGAATTCCAATGAGTTATACTGATATTGTTGTCGGATGCAGATGAAGTTCTTTTGGACTGTGCCATGTGTTGTGTTTTGTGTCATGTCACATGTGTATTCATACCTCCAGAGTAAGTTGAACCTCAGTATTTGTCCAGCTCCTCCATATTTCTGATGACCAACACTTTGGCTTGTTCCGGTGTTCCATTGAGTTTAATGAATACTTTGCAGTTGGTGGTCCATGTATTTTGAATTTTTCCCTGTTTCTTCAAGTAACGTGCCTTCCTGGCAATGTCCGCATTTCTTTTTATCAGATGTTCATTCATGAAGACATCGGATCCTTTCAGTTTCTTTCCTTGTTTTAACAGTGCTGTTTTGTGTTTTCTGTTTGCAAATCTCACAATGATGGCTGGTTTGTCACTGTCATTTTTTCGGGGTAGAGGGTGGCAAGCCTCAATGTTGTTATAATCCACTTCCACACCTTTGGACCGTAGAAAGGTAGCCACTTGATGCTCCGTGGAGTTGACATCTTCCTCTCCTGGCCCTCCTACATTGTCGGCGGCGACCGCCCGGGCGTATGACCGGGGTTTGATGCGAAGCCCCGTGATGATGACATCGTTCATCCGGGTGTACTGCTCCAAATCCGCCACTCTGTTCTCCAGGTACGCCAGCCGCCGATCCTTCTCGGCGTTCTGGATGCGGAGAGCCTTAACTTCCTCGACCAGGTCCAGGATGGCTTTCTGCTGCAGTTTGACAGTAGAAATCTCCTCTGTCATAAACTCCAGCGACTTCTTAATATCGTCACCTTCCTCGGCTGACAGAACTTTTTTCGGGCCCAACAATGAGGTCGATCTGTGTCAAACCAGACAGAATCCAGGAAAGAGATTTCAGCACATCTCAGGTTTTGATCAGTTTAAATCTTTAATGTTCAGGTCCCAAAAATTAGGCCTGTAAAATATGTTTGGATTCTCACATGTTTCAAATTATTATTCACAGCCTTAACAACCTTTGTAGGATGGAAGACAAACATATTCTCAGTTTGACTGAACCATTAACAGATTGTACTGCAGCCTATTGATTTTCTATAGAGCCGCAGATTTGAGTGATACTGAAGGTATCATAAACCTGGACCTCTGTACATTATCTGTATGTACCTATGTTTAACTGTACGATCCCTGTTAGATAAATAAATGTTAAAGACTCAGACCTGGGAAGAGGCTTGGAGAGCTGGATACTGGACCAGAAAGGTGAGGCTGGTGGAGCTGATCAGCAGGTAGTCTGGATGGTTGTTGGATGATGGTCTGTGACCACAGTCTGGAGGCTGTTGATCTCTGAGCTCCACACAGCACAACCAGTTATTCTTATCAGAGGCTGACTGACCACACCCTCCCTTCAACCACATGATCATCATCCACTTTGGAGCAGGTGGAGCTGGAGGCACAGAGGTTTACCTTATATGGAGAAATGATAGGAAGACGACAGCTTTATCTGAACAGACCAAAACCACAAAGAGACTCTGTTCAACGGTCTGAACCACCTCGTCTTTACCAGTTAGAAAACACCACGTACAGTAGATGGCAGATATGAATTGTAGCCATGAGACAGTGGTTTACCTCCCTTCTTCTCTCTCTTATACACTGAGTATGCACACTAATGTTAACAGAGTATGGTATACCACCATCAGAATCAGGGCCTGGTGGTGGTACGCCTCCATAAACCAATCAAGTGTCAGGAAATATAGTCACAGTCTCCCCTTCTGTTCCTGAGGTATGGTGTTGAATAATGGACAGAAAGGTTATGATGTCACACTGAAGCTAACCTTTGACCTTTTGGATAGAAAATGTCATCACTTCATCACTTTAACCTCTTAGGCCTCTGGCAGAAATGAGTCATAATCAGTACATTAGTTATGACCTTCCACCTTTGACCAAAATCTAATCCGTTTATCTCTGAGACCAAGTCAACGTTTGTGTCAAATTATAGGAAATTCTCTCAAGATGTTCCTGAGATATTTTCTCCATGAGAACAGGACAGACAGACATCCTGAAAACATGACATCTCTGTTACTGGTGCAGAGGTTATCAGTAATCAGTAATCAGTATAACTGTAGGTGTCAGGCTCCTAACACAGCACAGTGTCTCTGTTTGTGATGATCTCCATCAACAGGACGACCCACCCTTGATGTCAGGGATCATCACCGGTGATCAGAGTTGGGTCTATGGCTGCGACCCAGAGACCAGACAGCAGCCTTCACAGAGTTAGAGCTGCAGACCACAGACAAAGGTCCGGTACACCTGCAGCTGGTGCACTGCTGTGGCTCGTATCAGAGGGTAGGGACTAACTAAGTATATGGTGGTTTAAGTTGGAGGACTCGTCGACTTCATCACCACTGAAACTCAGATTTGTCTAAAAGCTCCAATGAGTCCAACTTGACACTTAATGAGACAGAAGAGGCTGAAAACCAAACAAACATGGACGCCTCTGGTCAGCCAAAGTCTGCTGGTCATGTGATTAAACACTAATGTCATGGATATGGTGTCACATGTTAATCCTGACCAACTCCGTCACCACCAACGTCTGTCTCCACCGTCCATCACACAAGACAGAAGAAGTTCTTCCTGTTGAATCAAACAGACGAACACAGAGTGAGTCCTGATGGAACAGACCTGTGGATCCACAGTCACATTCAGTCTGTTAAAGAACATCCAGTAATGAAAGGACAAAAGAAACTCAGTATTTGAATAGATAGCAGGTTCTGTTCTGTTCTGGAGAACGGCTACTACTACTACTGTTACTGCTGCTACTACTTGTTAGAGTGAATTGTTAAATGTTTGTCATTTTTATGCTTACCATCTGTACAAAAGATGATGAATAAGTCTCTAAAACCAGCGGGGCTTGTGGAAACACAGACCCAACACTACTTCTACTACTACTGCTGCTACTACTGCTACTACTTGTTAGAGTGAATTGTTAAATGTTTGTCATTTTTATGCTTACCATCTGTACAAAAGATGATGAATAAGTCTCTAAAACCAGCGGGGCTTGTGGAAACACAGACCCAACATTTATTTGGTCCTTCGAGAGCCGGAGCCTAACACATCGCATTCACCGAGGAGAGGGAGAGGACGCCACCGATAGTTTGCGCCTGAACTCCCCTCGGGATGGATGGCGATTGACGGGGTACAGAGACTCAGTGAGTACAGAAGGCCTTAGAGAGCGGCTACGTACCCGTGCGTTAAAGCAGGTACGTGAGTGCGCAAGCTGTGCGTGTAGACGCAAGCTACCTGGTTTCACCACCAGTGTTTTTGTTTGAATCTTTTTGATTTATTTAAGGAGGGTTAAGGACGGTTTCTCCACCGAAAGGAGGAAAGAGCTCTATAAAAATAAAAAAGGTTCTCCGCAGTTAAAGGCGTTGAGTGTATGGTATGGTTTCTCCACCAATGTTAAGGAGGTAAAGAGCTCACCGTGGTAAGGGGGATTATAGGCCTAAAAAGAGTGTGAATGAGTGTATGTGGTTGTGAGTGCCAGTAAAGTGAACGCAGCAGCACAGAAGGAAACCTAAGCGGTGTTAACGGGATTCTGTGACCTGTTGTGTACACGTAGCCTGGGTTTTGGTGTAAGTCGTGTTGCCTGTCGCAAACATAAAAGAAGTCTGCTTTGAAAGAGGATGAAATACACTGCAAAGTTTTTATTTGGCAGCACGTGGTGTGTGGATCGTTGACGAATGAAGTGAAATTGTGCTCTAAGCAGAAGCGAGTGTGAGCGTGTTTGACGTCACGGTGTGTGTGGAAAGGTATCCAGCTGGGGCAGACGTGGTTCTGCAGATCACCTGCCCAGTGGACAAAAAGAAATAAAATAGTTGTGTTGGTGAATGACAGCATGAAGAGTGTTTGATGTTTCTCAGTCTGAAACAGCTGTAATGCTACTTTCTGTTTGGAGAAAAGGACAGTTTAAAAGAACAGAGAGAGATGTGTGTTGTTTAAGCAGTGATGAGAATAATGAAAGTGTGATGAGAGAGGAACACAAAAACATACAGAAAATGCATTAACCATACTAACCCTACATGCACACACAATAAATGATACTCATGAAGACCAGACAGCATCTTAAGCATGAGATTCTGTTTGTCATCTTGTCCAAGTCACTAGTGAGATGAAAGTGATACATAGACTAGTGGACTGAATATTATAGGAGGACAGATGGTTGCATCATAGTTTGGTGTGTTCTACAGGTTTCCCTGTAGAGGTTGTCACACCTCGTCTCACTCACTGCACTACAAAGAAATGTACTGTAGCAAATGCACACTGGCTATCAGGGTATATTGTCTCTCTGCAGCTTCACACGCTTCCGTTAAAGCTACTATCTCTGCTGCTCAAGCAAATATGAAACATGCTAATTGTCCAGCACAGATAACTTCCTCACTATCTATTACAGTAAAACCTGTTTAACCTGTCCCTCTTCTGTTTTAAAACTCAAACCATCAACAAACCAAACCTTTCCCTCAACGAGTGGCACAGCTATTAAGTCATCCCTCGGCTTACACTCCTTCTCCACGTCCTCTCTACACTCATGAGAAGTGCCCTCTTCTGTCGTTGGCAAAAAGGCTTTGACAGATTCAGAATTGTGCACCGCTTTATGGTTATGTATGGTTGTGAGAGTAACAGTAACATTAAAGGCAAGTGTCTTGTAGGTGACAGAAATGTGATTTTAGTCTGCAGTAGTAGACATCTACCTCGTGTGGAACTAACAGTGTCAAAAAGGTGAAATGAACTATTTCCTGAAACATTGTACAGCTTAAGCTGCTGCACATACTGATCTCACGCATGGAGGTAAAGCACGAGCCACTAGAGCTAATCTTTTAAATGGTAAATGGCCTGTATTTATATAGCGCTTTACTAGTCCTTAAGGACCCCAAAGCGCTTTACATATCCAGTCATCCACACATTCACACACTGGTGATGCAGCTACATTGTAGCCACAGCCGCCCTGGGGCGCACTGACAGAGGCGCCCCAGATAGTAGTTTAGGATAGTAAGTTACTGGCTTCACTTGTGGAAAAAGTGCTGTTAGTTATTTCACAGTCACCTGGCATTTGTGCTGTTCACAGAACCACAAGTCCATCGCTGGACCTCCTCTGCGCTGTCACTCTTGGAGCTTGGCACGCTCCCTCAGGTTCTCATGTTCCAACGCTCCTGGAAGCCCAGTAGCACAGCTCTCTGCGCGATGCTGCTGTGCTGGAGGTGATCTCTGATCCTCCTGAAGACTCTCTCCAGGCCTCAGCTTCCATCTTGTGGGCGATCCTCTCAGCCACTCCTTCTCGTTATGGCACCTCACGACATCTACAAATTTAAAAAATGACACTCCTCTCGCCACACGGCTTTTGCCACGTGTCAACTCCCCAATGAGACATGTACAAGAACGTTGCAAAGTCTCCCTAAAACAATCTCCAGGGTTTGTCCCTTGGAGCAGCTTCACTCCAAGCTGTAACCCTGTGTAAAAACGTTAGTCAGCAATTAAATGTTCAGCTTAACTCCTAGGTCCACCCGGAGCCTGTATCCTAGAAGACAAAGTCTTAAAGTTAAAACAACTTCACATTTGCAACCAACTATAGATGATAAGAGTAATAAAGTATTCAGCATCACAGAGACAAGGATCATTGCAGGTTTATTCTAAACTCATTAAACTCCTACTTTTTCTCATAATTTATTCCCAATCATTGAACATCTCAACGTCATTCCACATTGTAATCAGCGACTTTCTATAGTTAGACTGTGTAGAATTAATTAAGATGTACATGAGGATTCCTCCAACAGAGAACGGTCTGACTCTTTGAGATTATATATGTTAGAGCATTTAGAGTTCTAGTCTTCTGTAGTGATGATAGAAGAGCAGAAGAGAGAGCATATTAGCAGATTAGATGCTTGAAATGTTTAAAAGTAAAGTAGTCATGAGAACAAATGATCTGCCAGATGATTCTGTTTCTCCGCAGGAGCAGAGTCTGAAGTCTGGAGATTGGATGTTGATAAGGCCATGGAGAGGAAGTGCTGGTCCAGTCTGTGGTGGAAGGTTTCTATTGGGTGCTGCTGATGACGACCACAGCAGTGAAGATTGCTGGAAGAAACACTTGGATACATCAAGCGCACTGCAAGAAGGTGACACACATCCAGGCCAGCTCGGAGTCAGTGGCAGGAAGACCGGGTACAAAGGGGGGGGAAAGCCTCCAGGGCCCCTCGTCTCAATCCGGTGAAGAAACCAGCTGAGCCACAGGTACTCATCAGAATGGCTGGGAATGTGCTGTGCATCTTCTTGAGCCTGTGGACCCAGAGTGGGATGACAGGGAGCACACTGGGACAGAGCAAACCACACCCAGTGCCTGCATGGGTTTCCAACAACTACTGCAACACATCCAGGAGTAAACTTAATTGGAACACTGCCAACTGTTCAACTGCTCTGAACCTGAATGGACGGTTCCAGTAGCCGGGAAGGTGAACTGCTCTGGTACGACAGACCTGCTAGTCTGACTCAAGTATCTGACTCGCTGCAGGACATTGAACAGCTAAATGAACTGGAAACAGGCCAGTTGCCTATTTGTATGAAGGGCAATGGATTAGTCCAAGTTGGAGATTTATCATGAAATTTGTGCAGCGTCACCTATTCTTTTGTCCTCTGCAAGAAGGATGTAAACAGAGAAGCCTTTTGTCTACATTTACATCATAAACACTTCTCTCAAAGAAATACCAAGAAAGTATTGGAACGGGAGAATGAACGTTCTGCGGTGCTGCAGATGCTTGCGTTTGATGCGGTACTTGGATTGTTTTGCCACGGGTTCCCGGCATGCAATGCGCGAAAGTCACGTGGTCTGTCAGTCTGTATACAGTTGGATTGTAGTGACATGTGATTTTTGAGAATGTTGATTCTTCTTGTTTGACTGTTACATTCAGTTGTTTACTTGCAGAAATACATAATGAATCGCACGACAGGAGTAGATGCACCACAAGGCTGGATAGCTTGGTTATTGTCTGGTCCTTGGTGGCATCTTCTTTTGAAAATATTAACTCCTGTTTTTGGACTGTTGACACTGATTTGCTTATGTATAGGATGCATTTTACAGTGTATAAGATCAATGCTAACTAAAATGATTCCTAATACATTTGTTAATTATGTACTTTTATAACAATATGAATTGACTGAAATGAATGACATGACAGAAGCCTGTGTGTAAATGACGCCTGCGCTGAAAATGTTAAGCAAGAGATGCATGGCTAAGAATATATTACACAGGAATAATTTGGAGCATAAAAATCACAACACAGGAGCGAATGTTAGAGTGAATTGTTAAATGTTTGTCATTTTTATGCTTACCATCTGTACAAAAGGAATTCCACTTTCTCCCTTCCCAGCCTCTCGAGGCTCTGGGTGGGGGGCTGTAGTCTTTTATTACAGACACATCCTTATGAAGGTCTTTTTGATGTTAGCTTCCTGCCCAGCAGGAGGTCTCACAAACACACACACACACACACACACACACACACACACACACACACACACACACACACATTCCTACTTACATACAGAAGGTCACACATATACATACAACGCCTTGTCTTAGAACCATGTGGGCGTTGCTTTGCTGTGTGAACTGTTTCTCAATAAAAGGCAGCAGGAAGAGGCCAGATTTGGGGGTCATTTTCGTGCTGGACACAGACGAGGCCTCCCTTGCGCAAGTAATCAATCGATCGCTGACTGTCTTGTTTTCTTTCATGATGAATAAGTCTCTAAAACCAGCGGGGCTTGTGGAAACACAGACCCAACACTACTTCTACTACTACTGCTGCTACTACTGCTACTACTTGTTAGAGTGAATTGTTAAATGTTTGTCATTTTTATGCTTACCATCTGTACAAAAGATGATGAATAAGTCTCTAAAACCAGCGGGGCTTGTGGAAACACAGACCCAACATTTATTTGGTCCTTCGAGAGCCGGAGCCTAACACATCGCATTCACCGAGGAGAGGGAGAGGACGCCACCGATAGTTTGCGCCTGAACTCCCCTCGGGATGGATGGCGATTGACGGGGTACAGAGACTCAGTGAGTACAGAAGGCCTTAGAGAGCGGCTACGTACCCGTGCGTTAAAGCAGGTACGTGAGTGCGCAAGCTGTGCGTGTAGACGCAAGCTACCTGGTTTCACCACCAGTGTTTTTGTTTTAATCTTTTTGATTTATTTAAGGAGGGTTAAGGACGGTTTCTCCACCAAAAGGAGGAAAGAGCTCTATAAAAATAAAAAAGGTTCTCCGCAGTTAAAGGCGTTGAGTGTATGGTATGGTTTCTCCACCAATGTTAAGGAGGTAAAGAGCTCACCGTGGTAAGGGGGATTATAGGCCTAAAAAGAGTGTGAATGAGTGTATGTGGTTGTGAGTGCCAGTAAAGTGAACGCAGCAGCACAGAAGGAAACCTAAGCGGTGTTAACGGGATTCTGTGACCTGTTGTGTACACGTAGCCTGGGTTTTGGTGTAAGTCGTGTTGCCTGTCGCAAACACAAAAGAAGTCTGCTTTGAAAGAGGATGAAATACACTGCAAAGTTTTTATTTGGCAGCACGTGGTGTGTGGATCGTTGACGAATGAAGTGAAATTGTGCTCTAAGCAGAAGCGAGTGTGAGCGTGTTTGACGTCACGGTGTGTGTGGAAAGGTATCCAGCTGGGGCAGACGTGGTTCTGCAGATCACCTGCCCAGTGGACAAAAAGAAATAAAATAGTTGTGTTGGTGAATGACAGCATGAAGAGTGTTTGATGTTTCTCAGTCTGAAACAGCTGTAATGCTACTTTCTGTTTGGAGAAAAGGACAGTTTAAAAGAACAGAGAGAGATGTGTGTTGTTTAAGCAGTGATGAGAATAATGAAAGTGTGATGAGAGAGGAACACAAAAACATACAGAAAATGCATTAACCATACTAACCCTACATACATACACAATAAATGATACTCATGAAGACCAGACAGCATCTTAAGCATGAGATTCTGTTTGTCATCTTGTCCAAGTCACTAGTGAGATGAAAGTGATACATAGACTAGTGGACTGAATATTATAGGAGGACAGATGGTTGCATCATAGTTTGGTGTGTTCTACAGGCTTCCCTGTAGAGGTTGTCACACCTCGTCTCACTCACTGCACTACAAAGAAATGTACTGTAGCAAATGCATACTGGCTATCAGGGTATATTGTCTCTCTGCAGCTTCACACGCTTCCGTTAAAGCTACTATCTCTGCTGCTCAAGCAAATATGAAACATGCTAATTGTCCAGCACAGATAACTTCCTCACTATCTATTACAGTAAAACCTGTTTAACCTGTCCCTCTTCTGTTTTAAAACTCAAACCATCAACAAACCAAACCTTTCCCTCAACGAGTGGCACATCTGTTAAGTCATCCCTCGGCTTACACTCCTTCTCCACGTCCTCTCTACACTCATGAGAAGTGCCCTCTTCTGTCGTTGGCAAAAAGGCTTTGACAGATTCAGAATTGTGCACCGCTTTATGGTTATGTATGGTTGTGAGAGTAACAGTAACATTAAAGGCAAGTGTCTTGTAGGTGACAGAAATATAAGTTTAGTCTGCAGTAGTAGACATCTACCTCGTGTGGAACTAACAGTGTCAAAAAGGTGAAATGAACTATTTCCTGAAACATTGTACAGCTTAAGCTGCTGCACATACTGATCTCACGCATGGAGGTAAAGCACGAGCCACTAGAGCTAATCTTTTAAATGGTAAATGGCCTGTATTTATATAGCGCTTTACTAGTCCTTAAGGACCCCAAAGCGCTTTACATATCCAGTCATCCACACATTCACACACACATTCACACACTGGTGATGGCAGCTACATTGTAGCCACAGCCGCCCTGGGGCGCACTGACAGAGGCGCCCCAGATAGTAGTTTAGGATAGTAAGTTACTGGCTTCACTTGTGGAAAAAGTGCTGTTAGTTATTTCACAGTCACCTGGCATTTGTGCTGTTCACAGAACCACAAGTCCATCGCTGGACCTCCTCTGCGCTGTCACTTTTGGAGCTTGGCACGCTCCCTCAGGTTCTCATGTTCCAACGCTCCTGGAAGCCCAGTAGCACAGCTCTCTGC
Organism: Neolamprologus brichardi; assembly: GCF_056152115.1. Classification (NCBI taxonomy): domain Eukaryota; kingdom Metazoa; phylum Chordata; class Actinopteri; order Cichliformes; family Cichlidae; genus Neolamprologus; species Neolamprologus brichardi. The sequence goes on from NC_142105.1 coordinate 34,673,847, forward strand.
GCGATGCTGCTGTGCTGGAGGTGATCTCTGATCCTCCTGAAGACTCTCTCCAGGCCTCAGCTTCCATCTTGTGGGCGATCCTCTCAGTCACTCCTTCTCGTTATGGCACCTCACGACATCTACAAATTAAAAAATGACACTCCTCTCGCCACACGGCTTTTGCCACGTGTCAACTCCCCAATGAGACATGTACAAGAATGTTGCAAAGAAAAAAATTATGAATAAGTCTCTAAAACCAGCGGGGCTTGTGGAAACACAGACCCAACACTACTACTGCAACTACTGTTACTGCTGCTGCTACTAATACCACTACTACTACTACTACTACTACTACTACTGCAACTACTGTTACTGCTGCTGCTACTAATACCACTACTACTACTACTGCTACTACTTCTATTACTACTACTACTACTGCTACTACTGTTACTGCTGGTGCTACTAATACCACTACTACTAGTACTAGTACTACTACTACTACTGCTACTACTGCTATTACTGCTACTACTACTGCTACTAGTACTACTACTACTACTTCTACTACTTCTACTACTACTACTACTACTACTACTAGTACTACTACTACTACTGCTACTAGTACTAGTACTACTACTACTACTGCTACTACTTCTATTACTACTACTACTACTGCTACTACTACTACTGCTGCTGCTACTAATACCACTACTACTACTACTGCTACTAGTACTAGTACTACTACTACTACTGCTACTACTTCTATTACTACTACTACTACTGCTACTACTGTTACTGCTGCTGCTACTAATACCACTACTACTACTACTGCTACTAGTACTACTACTACTACTGCTACTACTGCTATTACTGCTACTACTACTGCTACTAGTACTACTACTACTACTGCTACTACTTCTACTACTACTACTACTACTACTGCTACTAGTACTACTACTACTACTGCTACTACTGCTATTACTGCTACTACTACTGCTACTAGTACTACTACTACTACTGCTACTACTTCTACTACTACTACTACTACTACTGCTACTAGTACTACTACTACTACTGCTACTACTGCTATTACTGCTACTACTACTGCTACTAGTACTACTACTACTACTGCTACTACTTCTACTACTACTACTACTACTACTGCTACTACTTCTATTACTACTACTACTACTGCTACTACTGTTACTGCTGCTGCTACTAGTACTACTACTACTACTTCTACTACTTCTACTACTACTACTACTACTACTACTACTAGTACTACTACTACTACTGCTACTAGTACTAGTACTACTACTACTACTGCTACTACTTCTATTACTACTACTACTACTGCTACTACTGTTACTGCTGCTGCTACTAATACCACTACTACTACTACTGCTACTAGTACTAGTACTACTACTACTACTGCTACTACTGCTATTACTGCTACTACTACTGCTACTAGTACTACTACTAGTACTGCTACTACTTCTACTACTACTACTACTACTACTGCTACTAGTACTACTACTACTACTGCTACTACTGCTATTACTGCTACTACTACTGCTACTAGTACTACTACTACTACTGCTACTACTGCTATTACTGCTACTACTACTGCTACTAGTACTACTACTACTACTGCTACTACTTCTACTACTACTACTACTACTACTGCTACTAGTACTACTACTACTACTGCTACTACTGCTATTACTGCTACTACTACTGCTACTAATACTACTCTGTACTACACTGCTCTGTCGTTATCTGAGCTGCAGTTTAAACCTGTTCTCTGGGTCAAAGTCACATGACCTCTGCTGCGTCCTTAGAGCCTGTGGTTTAATCTGAACCATTGACTGTAGAAACCACTACAAATACATGCTGTTGGCTTCACTGATCCTCCTTCTTTACTGGACGACCTCCTCTGCTCGGTCACATGACTCCACCTCCACCAACCTGTCTCCACCACACAGGGTAAAAAGAGCCCTGCCTTTCCGTACCAGAGAGGAGGTCGCAGCATCTATGCAGACTGCAAAAGATGTTCTGAATTTCATCAGCGACAGGATTGGAAAGAAAAATGTTCAAACATTGTCAAGTGTCTTGAAGGAGATCTCCAATATCGCCAGCTTGGCACCCGTCATCGGAGGTCTGGTCTCGCCCATTGTCAATGTGGTCTTGGCCTTCATCCCTCAAGAAAACCCTCTGAAGGAGCTGAGGGAAGGGTTTGCTGAGGTGAACAGGAAACTGGACTCTCTCTCCCTCCAGATCTCCAACCTGGCAACAGATGTAGAATGGTTCAACTACGCCAGCGTCTATTCTCAAGATGAGGTCCGCATCCTCAACGCCTGGAAGAAGTTTGAAGAGTTCCGTGAGAACAGTGGGTTGGTAAACACTGCTGAAGACAAACTCCGACTGGCAGAGATATTCACCAACTACTATGAGAACACAGCAGTTGAGGCCAGTGTGGCCAACCTCTATCATTACCTGACAGTCAGCAGCACGTCTCTCAGTGGAAACCTCAACGACCTGCTGAGGAAGAAGTTTAAATGTAGCATTAGAGAGATCGGCAAATATAACATATATTTCAGCAGCTTGCTGTGGAGGGGGATGGTACTCAACCAGCTCTACTGGGATCTGGTTGGTTTTAACCCGTCAGACAAAGAAGCTGAACAAACCAAGATGTTCAAGAATGTCTCTGAAGCTCAGATATCAGCTGTGAAGTTCTGTATGAAAAACTATACACAGTACATGAAGAAGGATGTGGAGGAGATCGGAAAAGCAATGAATCCTGACGACAAACAAGACATTGCTTATCAGGTGAAAAAGGCTCTAGATGAGAAGTACAACTGGTATAACTGGGTGGTGCTGGTGTACAACACAGATCGGGTTGGCGATCACATGTTTTATAATATGAAGGAGGTCCCCGCGGGGAAGATCACTGTGGCTGTGGGCTACAGTCAGAAAACAGAGGAAGAAAGAAAAGTACAAGTTTGGAATCAGTTGAATTCTTGTGATTCAGAGATGTGGCAAAGTTATTCTGTTAACCACCCTCTGAGTGAGAGGATGGGGTGTGTTTATATTGAAGAGCAAGTACCACAATGCAGTGGAGAGGTTGCTGGTGTTCCTGTAAGAGAGTTTCTTAAAATAATGCACAGCAGCTATAAAGAGGACTTTGGTAAAGTTCCAGATGCCCTGCAGACTTTCGACTGTAAGTCGGGAGGCTTCGCATACAGGTTCTTTGTGCATTATTCCCAAACCTTACCCGTCTGTAACCCTGATCCCTGTCAGAATGGAGTAAAGTGTGAGAGGCTGCTGGACTCCAATGATTGGCTGTGTGAGTGCCCAGATGGTTACTATGGAGACACATGTGAAAAGGAGTCTACGATTAGCGTGGCTTCAGAGACTGATTTACAACATCCTGTGCCTGACATCAAACTGGACAAGATGGAGTCCAAATGGAAAAACATGGAGTCCAAACTGGAGGAGATTCTCAACAAACTTGGTTAGACATCTCCCAATCAAAGGCAGATTTCTGCAGGAACAACAACATAACGCACACTCAGAAACTAACCACCTATCAAGTGACTGAGGAGAGAATCAACAAGATAGATGTGGAACTAAAATAACTAAAGTAAATTAACAATCAAAGAAATACTCAATAAATCAGTTATCAATCACACATCCAGGACAGTTTGATCTGATCAGAGTTTGTTCTTTAACTTCTTTCAATCTGAATCAAAAAGCTTCAGACTGGACTGACTCGTCATCATCATCATTACTATGTGCTTCACTTCTTTGCTCTTGTCTGTGATTGTAAAAGAAGCAGATGTCATGTTATTAAAAATCATCTCCAGCTTCATTCTGAGAGTTTTCATTGTTTGTTTGACTCTGAAGATAAAGTGAAGTTTGATTCCAACACATGCAAACAGGAAAAACTACACAGGCCCTGAAAGGCAAGTGAGATTTTTAAAAATTATTATTTTTTGATGGGGCCAAGATAATTTTTCTAAGTCGGCCATCGAGAGCACCAAGACAAATCCTGATGGACCATAGTAAGTGTTAACTGCCCCCGTCAGTCTCTGGTCACATTTTTGCCATCAGGCTTTCTTTCAGAAAGACCTAAAATACAAATAATTAAAATACTGAAAATAATAAGTTAACAGGATTCAAACCCCAGTCTCCTGGGTGACGTCCTGTGTTTGATCCATCATCATCCATCCACCTTGACTTGTTGACGCTGTCATTCTTTATATGACCTCATCCAACTTCCTAAAGCCTCCGAAACACACAACCTTCACCTTCGCCAAAAGAAAGATATGATATTTATGTTATGTAACATACTTACACACAATACATAGACCCTATGTTTAGAGTTCATGGAGACATTTAAAATCACCCATTTAGACTGGGGACGTGGTGCATTGCAGCCTCTTGTGGCCAAGATCAGTATTACACCAATAAAAGGTATAAAAATCCTGACAGCATTTTCTTTTATTTGACTCTCAGGACAGCCAGGTGTGTGTGTGTGTGTGTGTGTGTGTGTGTGTGTGTGTGTGTGTGTGGAGGAGGTGGGAGTGTGGGGGTGGGGTGTGTGTGTTGTGGCTGTGAATGAGTCTGTAGGTTTTCTGGGATCTGATTGGCTGAAGCCACAGGTTTTTGAAAGGCCAGCCTCCTGCAGCTGCAGCTGGCCTTCCTATTTTAAACAGTTCTGAGACTTTGTGGCGGGAATTTTATCTGTTTTGATCTGGAGAACAGGTAAGAACTTGTTTTTCTGTTCACATCAGTTTTGGTTGAGTAGAGTGATGTTGAACTCCCAGGGCTGCTGCTCTGTCACTGAGCCCAGCTGCAGTTTAACAAGTTAAAGTTAAGTCAAACCTCTGAAACAGCGCCCTCTACAGGATACAGCAGCTGGTTCAGACTAAACCACAGGCTCTGAGGACGCAGCAGAGGTCATGTGACTTTGACCCAGACAACAGGTTTAAACTGCAGCTCAGATAACGACAGAGCAACAGCACAACGAATCAGTTTTGATGGAATCAGCCTGAAAGTAAAACTGCTCATCATCACTTCATTTAGGTTTTCATTCTTTCATTCACTCTAAAAAATTAAAGGGCTGAAATCTACAAATAACAGGATGAGGAACTGAAGCAGAGGTAGCAGCAGTAGCAACAGTAGTAGCAGTAGTAGTAGTAGTAGTAGTGGTATTAGTAGCAGCAGCAGTAACAGTAGTAGCAGTAGTAGTAGTAGTAGTAGTGGTATTAGTAGCAGCAGCAGTAACAGTAGTAGCAGTAGTAGTAGTAGTAGTAGTGGTATTAGTAGCAGCAGCAGTAACAGTAGTAGCAGTAGTAGTAGTAGTAGTGGTATTAGTAGCAGTGGCAGTAACAGTAGTAGCAGTAGTAGTAGTAGTAGTAGTGGTATTAGTAGCAGCAGCAGTAACAGTAGTAGCAGTAGTAGTAGTAGTGGTATTAGTAGTAGTAGGAGTAGTAGTAGTATTAGTAGCAGAAGCAGTAGCAACAGTAGCAGTAGTAGTAGTAGTGGTATTAGTAGCAGAAGCAGTAACAGTAGTAGCAGTAGTAGTAGTAGTAGTAGTGGTATTAGTAGCAGCAGCAGTAACAGTAGTAGCAGTAGTAGTAGTAGTAGTAGTGGTATTAGTAGCAGCAGCAGTAACAGTAGTAGCAGTAGTAGTAGTAGTAGTAGTGGTATTAGTAGCAGCAGCAGTAACAGTAGTAGCAGTAGTAGTAGTAGTAGTAGTGGTATTAGTAGCAGCAACAGTAACAGTAGTAGTAGTGGTAGTATTAGTAGTAGCAACAGTAACAGTAGTAGTAGTAGTAGGAGTAGTAGTGGTATTAGTAGCGGCAGCAGTAACAGTAGTAGCAGTAGTAGTAGTAGTAGTAGTGGTATTAGTATCGGCAGCAGTAACAGTAGTAGCAGTAGTAGTAGTAGTAGTAGTGGTAATAGTAGTAGCAACAGTAACAGTAGTAGTAGTAGTAGGAGTAGCAGTAGTAGGAGTAGCAGTAGTAGCAGTAGTAGTAGTAGTAGTAGGAGTAGTAGTAGTATTAGTAGCAGAAGCAGTAACAGTAGTAGTAGTAGTAGTAGTAGTGATATTAGTAGCAGCAGCAGTAACAGTAGTAGCAGTAGTAGTAGTAGTAGTACTGGTATTAGTAGCAGCAGCAGTAACAGTAGTAGCAGTAGTAGTAGTAGTAGTGGTATTAGTAGCAGCAGCAGTAACAGTAGTAGTAGTAGTAGTAGTAGTAGTAGTGGTATTAGTAGCAGCAGCAGTAACAGTAGTAGCAGTAGTAGTAGTAGTAGTAGTGGTATTAGTAGCAGCAGCAGTAACAGTAGTAGCAGTAGTAGTAGTAGTAGTAGTGGTATTAGTAGCAGCAACAGTAACAGTAGTAGTAGTGGTAGTATTAGTAGTAGCAACAGTAACAGTAGTAGTAGTAGTAGGAGTAGTAGTGGTATTAGTAGCGGCAGCAGTAACAGTAGTAGCAGTAGTAGTAGTAGTAGTAGTGGTATTAGTATCGGCAGCAGTAACAGTAGTAGCAGTAGTAGTAGTAGTAGTAGTGGTATTAGTAGTAGCAACAGTAACAGTAGTAGTAGTAGTAGGAGTAGCAGTAGTAGGAGTAGCAGTAGTAGCAGTAGTAGTAGTAGTAGTAGGAGTAGTAGTAGTATTAGTAGCAGAAGCAGTAACAGTAGTAGTAGTAGTAGTAGTAGTGATATTAGTAGCAGCAGCAGTAACAGTAGTAGCAGTAGTAGTAGTAGTAGTACTGGTATTAGTAGCAGCAGCAGTAACAGTAGTAGCAGTAGTAGTAGTAGTAGTGGTATTAGTAGCAGCAGCAGTAACAGTAGTAGTAGTGGTAGTATTAGTAGTAGCAACAGTAACAGTAGTAGTAGTAGTAGGAGTAGCAGTAGTAGGAGTAGCAGTAGTAGTAGTAGTAGTAGTGGTATTAGTAGTAGCAACAGTAACAGTAGTAGCAGTAGTAGTAGTAGTAGTAGTGGTATTAGTAGTAGAAGCAGTAACAGTAGTAGTAGTAGTAGTAGTAGTAGTAGTGGTATTAGTAGCAGCAGCAGTAACAGTAGTAGCAGTAGTAGCAGTAGTAGTAGTAGTAGTAGGAGTAGTAGTAGTATTAGTAGCAGAAGCAGTAACAGTAGTAGTAGTAGTAGTAGTAGTGGTATTAGTAGCAGCAGCAGTAACAGTAGTAGCAGTAGTAGTAGTAGTAGTAGTGGTATTAGTAGCAGCAGCAGTAACAGTAGTAGCAGTAGTAGCAGTAGTAGTAGTAGTAGTAGTGGTATTAGTAGTAGCAACAGTAACAGTAGTATTAGTGGTAGTATTAGTAGTAGCAACAGTAACAGTAGTAGTAGTAGTAGGAGTAGCAGTAGTAGGAGTAGCAGTAGTAGCAGTAGTAGTAGTAGTAGGAGTAGTAGTAGTATTAGTAGCAGAAGCAGTAACAGTAGTAGCAGTAGTAGTAGTAGTAGTAGTGGTATTAGTAGCAGCAGCAGTAACAGTAGTAGCAGTAGTAGTAGTAGTAGTAGTGGTATTAGTAGCAGCAGCAGTAACAGTAGTAGCAGTAGTAGTAGTAGTAGCAACAGTAAAAGTAGTAGTAGTGGTAATATTAGTAGTAGCAACAGTAACAGTAGTAGTAGTAGTAGGAGTAGCAGTAGTAGGAGTAGCAGTAGTAGCAGTAGTAGTAGTAGTAGGAGTAGCAGTAGTAGCAGTAGTAGTAGTAGGAGTAGTAGTAGTATTAGTAGCAGAAGCAGTAACAGTAGTAGCAGTAGTAGTAGTAGTAGCAACAGTAACAGTAGTAGTAGTGGTAATATTAGTAGTAGCAACAGTAACAGTAGTAGTAGGAGTAGCAGTAGTAGGAGTAGCAGTAGTAGCAGTAGTAGTAGTAGTAGGAGTAGCAGTAGTAGGAGTAGCAGTAGTAGCAGTAGTAGTAGTAGGAGTAGTAGTAGTATTAGTAGCAGAAGCAGTAACAGTAGTAGCAGTAGTAGTAGTAGTAGTGGTATTAGTAGCAGTAGCAGTAACAGTAGTAGCAGTAGTAGTAGTAGTAGTGGTATTAGTAGCAGCAGCAGTAACAGTAGTAGTAGTGGTAGTATTAGTAGTAGCAACAGTAACAGTAGTAGTAGTAGTAGGAGTAGCAGTAGTAGGAGTAGCAGTAGTAGTAGTAGTAGTAGTGGTATTAGTAGTAGCAACAGTAACAGTAGTAGCAGTAGTAGTAGTAGTAGTAGTGGTATTAGTAGTAGAAGCAGTAACAGTAGTAGTAGTAGTAGTAGTAGTAGTGGTATTAGTAGCAGCAGCAGTAACAGTAGTAGCAGTAGTAGTAGTAGTAGTAGTAGTAGTAGGAGTAGTAGTAGTATTAGTAGCAGAAGCAGTAACAGTAGTAGTAGTAGTAGTAGTAGTGGTATTAGTAGCAGCAGCAGTAACAGTAGTAGCAGTAGTAGTAGTAGTAGTAGTGGTATTAGTAGCAGCAGCAGTAACAGTAGTAGCAGTAGTAGTAGTAGTAGTAGTGGTATTAGTAGTAGCAACAGTAACAGTAGTATTAGTGGTAGTATTAGTAGTAGCAACAGTAACAGTAGTAGTAGTAGTAGGAGTAGCAGTAGTAGGAGTAGCAGTAGTAGCAGTAGTAGTAGTAGTAGGAGTAGTAGTAGTATTAGTAGCAGAAGCAGTAACAGTAGTAGCAGTAGTAGTAGTAGTAGTAGTGGTATTAGTAGCAGCAGCAGTAACAGTAGTAGCAGTAGTAGTAGTAGTAGTAGTGGTATTAGTAGCAGCAGCAGTAACAGTAGTAGCAGTAGTAGTAGTAGTAGCAACAGTAAAAGTAGTATTAGTGGTAATATTAGTAGTAGCAACAGTAACAGTAGTAGTAGTAGTAGGAGTAGCAGTAGTAGGAGTAGCAGTAGTAGCAGTAGTAGTAGTAGTAGGAGTAGTAGTAGTAGGAGTAGCAGTAGTAGCAGTAGTAGTAGTAGGAGTAGTAGTAGTATTAGTAGCAGAAGCAGTAACAGTAGTAGCAGTAGTAGTAGTAGTAGCAACAGTAACAGTAGTAGTAGTGGTAATATTAGTAGTAGCAACAGTAACAGTAGTAGTAGGAGTAGCAGTAGTAGGAGTAGCAGTAGTAGTAGTACTAGGAGTAGCAGTAGTAGGAGTAGCAGTAGTAGCAGTAGTAGTAGTAGGAGTAGTAGTAGTATTAGTAGCAGAAGCAGTAACAGTAGTAGCAGTAGTAGTAGTAGTAGTGGTATTAGTAGCAGTAGCAGTAACAGTAGTAGCAGCAGCAGCAACAGTAGTAGTAGTGGTAGTATTAGTAGTAGCAACAGTAACAGTAGTAGCAGCAGTAGCAGTAGCAGTAGTAGTAGTAGTGGTATTAGTAGCAGTAGCAGTAGTAGTAGTAGTAGTAGTGGTATTAGTAGCAGTAGCAGTAGTAGTAGTAGTGGTATTAGTAGCAGTAGCAGTAGTAGTAGTAGTAGTAGTAGTGGTATTAGTAGCAGCAGCAGTAACAGTAGTAGAAGCAGTAGTAGTAGTAGTAGTAGTAGTAGTAGTGGTATTAGTAGCAGTAGCAGTAGTAGTAGTAGTAGTGGTATTAGTAGCAGCAGCAGTAACAGTAGTAGCAGTAGTAGTAGTAGTAGTGGTATTAGTAGCAGAAGCAGTAACAGTAGTAGCAGCAGCAGTAACAGTAGTAGTAGTGGTAGTATTAGTAGTAGCAACAGTAACAGTAGTAGTAGTAGTAGTAGTAGGAGTAGCAGTAGTAGGAGTAGTGGTATTAGTAGCAGCAGCAGTAACAGTAGTAGCAGTAGTAGTAGTAGTAGTAGTGGTATTAGTAGCAGCAGCAGTAACAGTAGTAGCAGTAGTAGTAGTAGTAGCAACAGTAACAGTAGTAGTAGTAGTAGGAGTAGCAGTAGTAGGAGTAGCAGTAGTAGCAGTAGTAGTAGTAGTAGGAGTAGTAGTAGTAGGAGTAGCAGTAGTAGCAGTAGTAGTAGTAGGAGTAGTAGTAGTATTAGTAGCAGAAGCAGTAACAGTAGTAGCAGTAGTAGTAGTAGTAGCAACAGTAACAGTAGTAGTAGTGGTAATATTAGTAGTAGCAACAGTAACAGTAGTAGTAGGAGTAGCAGTAGTAGGAGTAGCAGTAGTAGCAGTAGTAGTAGTAGTAGGAGTAGTAGTAGTAGGAGTAGCAGTAGTAGCAGTAGTAGTAGTAGGAGTAGTAGTAGTATTAGTAGCAGAAGCAGTAACAGTAGTAGCAGTAGTAGTAGTAGTAGCAACAGTAACAGTAGTAGTAGTGGTAATATTAGTAGTAGCAACAGTAACAGTAGTAGTAGGAGTAGCAGTAGTAGGAGTAGCAGTAGTAGCAGTAGTAGTAGTAGTAGGAGTAGCAGTAGTAGGAGTAGCAGTAGTAGCAGTAGTAGTAGTAGGAGTAGTAGTAGTATTAGTAGCAGAAGCAGTAACAGTAGTAGCAGTAGTAGTAGTAGTAGTGGTATTAGTAGCAGTAGCAGTAACAGTAGTAGCAGCAGCAGCAACAGTAGTAGTAGTGGTAGTATTAGTAGTAGCAACAGTAACAGTAGTAGCAGCAGTAGCAGTAGCAGTAGTAGTAGTAGTGGTATTAGTAGCAGTAGCGGTAGTAGTAGTAGTAGTAGTGGTATTAGTAGCAGTAGCAGTAGTAGTAGTAGTGGTAGTAGTGGTGGTATTAGTAGCAGCAGCAGTAACAGTAGTAGAAGCAGTAGTAGTAGTAGTAGTAGTAGTAGTAGTGGTATTAGTAGCAGTAGCAGTAGTAGTAGTAGTAGTGGTATTAGTAGCAGCAGCAGTAACAGTAGTAGCAGTAGTAGTAGTAGTAGTGGTATTAGTAGCAGAAGCAGTAACAGTAGTAGCAGCAGCAGTAACAGTAGTAGTAGTGGTAGTATTAGTAGTAGCAACAGTAACAGTAGTAGTAGTAGTAGTAGTAGGAGTAGCAGTAGTAGGAGTAGTGGTATTAGTAGCAGCAGCAGTAACAGTAGTAGCAGCAGTAGCAGTAGCAGAAGTAGTAGTAGTGGTATTAGTAGCAGTAGCAGTAGTAGTAGTGGTATTAGTAGCAGTAGCAGTAGTAGTAGTAGTAGTAGTAGTGGTGGTATTAGTAGCAGCAGCAGTAACAGTAGTAGAAGCAGTAGTAGTAGTAGTAGTAGTAGTAGTAGTGGTATTAGTAGCAGTAGCAGTAGTAGTAGTAGTAGTGGTATTAGTAGCAGCAGCAGTAACAGTAGTAGCAGTAGCAGTAGTATCAGTAACAGTAGTAGCAGTAACAGTAGCAGTAGTAGTAGTAGTGGTATTAGTAGCAGAAGCAGTAACAGTAGTAGCAGTAACAGTAGTAGCAGTAGTAGTAGTAGTAGTAGTAGTGGTATTAGTAGCAGCAGCAGTAACAGTAGAGGCAGTAGTAGTAGTAGCAGTAACAGTAGTAACAGTAGCAGTAGTAGTAGTAGTGGTATTAGTAGCAGAAGCAGTAACAGTAGTAGCAGTAACAGTAGTAGTAGTAGTAGTAGTAGCAGTAGTAGTGGTATTAGTAGCAGAAGCAGTAACAGTAGTAGCAGTAACAGTAGTAGCAGTAGTAGTAGTGGTATTAGTAGCAGCAGCAGTAACAGTAGAGGCAGTAGTAGTAGTAGCAGTAACAGTAGTAGCAGTAGTAGTAGTAGTAGTAGTAGTAGCAGCAGCAGTAGCAGTAGTAGCAGTAACAGTAGTAGCAGTAGCAGTAGTAGTAGTAGTGGTATTAGTAGCAGCAGCAGTAACAGTAGTAGCAGTAGTAGTAGTAGTAGTAGTAGTAGTGGTATTAGTAGCAGTAGTAGTAGTAGTAATAGCAGGAGTAGCAGTAGTAGTAGTAGTAGTGGTATTAGTAGCAGTAGCAGCAGTAGTAGTAGTAGTAGTGGTATTAGTAGCAGTAGCAGTAACAGTAGTAGCAGTAGTAGTAGTAGTAGCAGGAGTAGCAGTAGTAGTAGCAGTAGTAATAGCAGTAGTAATAGCAGTAATAGTAGTACCTTTATGAAGTTGTTGTGGCAGTATCAGCAGTAGTAGTAGTACCTTTATGTAGTTGTGGCAGTAGCAGCAGTAGTAGTAGTACCTTTATGTAGTTGTGGCAGTAGCAGCAGTAGTAGTAGTACCTTTATGTAGTTGTGGCAGTAGCAGCAGTAGTAGTACCTTTATGTAGTTGTGGCAGTAGCAGCAGTAGTAGTAGTACCTTTATGTAGTTGTGGCAGTAGTAGTACCTTTATGTAGTTGTGGCAGTAGCAGCAGTAGTAGTACCTTTATGTAGTTGTGGCAGTAGCAGCAGTAGTAGTAGTACCTTTATGTAGTTGTGGCAGTAGCAGTAGTACCTTTATGTAGTTGTGGCAGTAGCAGCAGTAGTAGTAGTACCTTTATGTAGTTGTGGCAGTAGCAGTAGTACCTTTATGTAGTTGTGGCAGTAGCAGCAGTAGTAGTAGTACCTTTATGTAGTTGTGGCAGTAGCAGTAGTACCTTTATGTAGATGTGGCAGTAGCAGCAGTAGTAGTACCTTTATGTAGATGTGGCAGTAGCAGCAGTAGTAGTACCTTTATGTAGTTGTGGCAGTAGCAGCAGTAGTAGTACCTTTATGTAGTTGTGGCAGTAGCAGCAGTAGTAGTAGTACCTTTATGTAGTTGTTTTGGCAGTAGTCGTCCAACTTCAGCAGGTTGTTGTAGTTTTCCAGCAGAGCTTTCCTGGCGTTCGGCGCTTCCTCCAGAATCTTCATCACCTCGTCTTTGAAATTCGGATTCTTCATGGTCACTGAAACAGGGTTATTGATCAGCTGATTGATCAGAACATGATCGATTCTGTGTTAAATCATTGTTCATGTAAAATCATTTCCTGGTTTCAGTTTCTCACACCAGCCAATCTGTTGTTTTTCTCTGTATCATTTTAATTAATTGTTGATAATAAACAAACACTGTGGAGGTTTCAGTGTTTTCAATCAATCTATAGTCAGCGGATCGATCCATCATCACATTAATCAATGGGAAGCTCCGGGCTTCCTTAACAGGTGGCGACCGTCTTCCGTGGGTTTTGCTGGGATTGCGTAGCGCGGTTAAAGAAGACCTCGGGGTTTCCCCGGCTGAACTGGTCCTCGGCCAGCCCCTCCGGGTCCCCGGGGAATTCTTACCTGAGAGCCCTCCCCCATGTTTCGATACCTCTTTGTTGCCTTTTCAACCCCCAAGAGACTCATTTCCTGTTCCTGGTCCTGTTCACCACTGCCTGCCTGACACTTTTGTTCTGAGTTCGTTGGACTCTGCTCGTTTCGTTTTCGTCAGGCACGATGCCCATAGGACTCCGCTGCGTCCACCATATGACGGGCCATACAGGGTTCTTAAACCAGGCAACAAACATTTCATTTTGGACTTTGGCGGTCGGCAGGAGGTTGTCTCTGTTGATAGACTTAAGCCTGCACATGTTATGCAAGAGGATCAGGTGGTCCTGGCCCAGGCCCCTCGCCGCGGCCACCCACCTGCCACCGGGCTGATGGATTCTGTTTTTTCCCCCAGGAGCGACCCACAATCAACGGAGTCCGAGTCGTCTGCAGCTTTTTCTGACCGCCAGTGCCAGCCTCGCTCCCGGGCTGGGTTGCCCTCTGTCAGTTCCCCACCACCCCGGTTCAGCCGTTCCGGCCGTTTGCTTAAGCGGGCATGTGTGGTGGACCACTAGAGGGCTCCACTCACACCCAGTGTTGAGGAAGTGTGTTCCTGTGTTTTGTGGCGCGATATGTGCAGTTGATGTTGGAGAGGAATAAAGAAGGAGTGAGAACTGAGAGCTCTTTGTTGTTGATGCTTACCTCCACAAAGTAATATTTCCAGGCAGCACTTTTACTTTTACGTGTAACGGAGTACAGAGTGGTATTAGTAACGTTACTTCTTCCTTCCGCGGTGAGTTTCAGAAGGACTGAAAACCTGAACTCTGTTTATAAACCTTTTTTAAACCCGAAGCTCATTTAATTAATTATTTAATGGTGTATTTAATTAATTCATTATGGCAGTCCTGGCGTTCCATAAAATCCAGGATAGACCATCAACTGGAGTGGACAACCTATCCAGCTGATCAGGATTAAAAGATGTGTACAGCTGAATGTCGTCAGCATACAAATTACAAGAATTGCCAGAAAAAGTTTGAATGACACTGGCTAGCAAAAATGTATAAAAGGAAAATAATAATGGACCCAGGACTGAACCTTGTTGAACCCTACAGGTTACGCAAGCAAAGTAAGAGGATGTCACGTGATCATGTTGGTGTCACCAGCTTTTATTCTTGTCCCTTAGGAGCTCACCACAATCTGACTAAAAGAAGAACTTCAACATTTTGGCACTCATGTTGAAGCCTTTCAGCTTCAGAGTTGGCTCAGCCCTTTTTTGTATGCTGTATGTTCAGGTTTTTCTGTTTTTCCAGACCTGAAGGGTTTCGTTTTTTTATTAAACAGTTTTTTCAGCTAGCTAGTGATCCGTGGTTTGTTCACAAAGCAACAGTCCTCGCCTCACAAAATCTGATATATTATATTTTGTGATGGTAGTGTAGCCAAGTACAGGTTAGGGTAGGGGAAGTTAAAGTAAGATGGAGAGAATGGGCCAATAGCTAGATTCGTAGCTTTTACGTTGTAAGATGTGAAGATTTATGTGCTTTCTGTGCTGAGGTGTTTTTATTTCTGCTCTCAAACTGCTCTCCCCTAGGAGCTCAGTCTGCGAGGATATCTTTTTTCTCCTCTTTCCTCGTGTATTGTGTATTTCCATTGTTTTTTTTGTACCTCCCCTACCTGTCTTCCCAGTGTTATGTTTGTGTATTCTATGTATGGTCAGAAAGGGTGCTCATGATGGCACCAGATTGTCTGGTAGCCTTTTAAACAATTTCCCTCTGGATAAATAAAGTATTGTCAGTCAATAAAAAATCAATCAAACACTCACTCCATCAATCATGTGACTTGAAGTAGTTTGTTTAGCCTTAAATTTGCTATTTAGTTTGTAAAAGTGGCTTTCAATCTGTCAATTTTTCTGCTTATATTGTGAAAATTAGTAAACTTTAGTTAAATGTTATAAATGGTTTCACTTGCCATCTTTAGTTAAGTTACCAACAGAAACCTTACCTGCAGAGCACTCTCTAAATCAATTCACTGCACTTAAGCCAGAGCCACTGAATGGCACTGAGTCAAGCTAACTGAAACCCAGCACGGGGAATTTCCTAACTCTTGTAATAATTTAAAATAAAATCGTGATAAAATAAAAATAATAATAATAATGGATTGGATTTATATAGCGCTTTTCAAGGCACCCAAAGCGCTTTACAATTCCACTATTCATTCACTCTCACATTCATACATTGGTGGAGGCAGCTACAGATGTAGCCACAGCTGCCCTGGGGCAGACTGACAGAAGCGAGGCTGCCATATCGCGCCATCGGCCCCTCTGGACAACACCAGTAGGCGGTAGGTGAAGTGTCTTGCCCAAGGACACAACGACCAGGACAGAGAGCCCGGGAATCAAACCAGCGACCTTCCGGTTACAGATACGCTTCCCAACCCCCTGAGCCACGGTCACCCCCAAATAAAATCTTTATAACATTTCATGCAGTTCATGACTGAAAAACAGCATTGTGCTGGTTAAAAATAAGGACAGGTAAGTAAGTCTGATTTAAGAAAAAAAAAAAGAAAGGAAAATGTGACGTAGGTATGGAAGTCCATTCCTGCCAAGAAAAGTATACAAGGAGGCGAAACACATGAAAATGCTAACTTTTATATATGGATTCATGATCAGTGTTTAACTGAATTCCAAATCAACTGTCCAAAAACCAGATTAGTATTTAAGAGATTAATATTTAATATTTATTTTGTTTCTCAGTAGATATATGTTTATACACATATCCATATAAAGCAAAAAATGACCAAAGATTACGCTATTTGGTTCTAGCTTTTTGGTTTGTATAATTGTACAGTTACAGACTTTTTATTTTAGATTGTTGCTACAAAATATACAAGTTGAAGACATTAAATTAGGATAATTAGGGTAGATCACTATTATCTGTCAGAGAGAAGTGGGTCTCTAATCGGGTCTGGGGGACAATGATCTGTAAAATAATTTGTTAAATTGCGCTAGATCATTAAAAAGTGCATTTTACAGATTGGGGACCATTTGATTCAATAACAAAAACATTTTATCCAGTAATTGCTACCACATTATGGAGGAACAGGAGGAACTGATATGATTGTGACTCACTTGCTAGTTTATTAGCCTGGTAGCTAGCAGGTGTGGGAAGATTTTCGAATGCTGTGGCAGAACCAGCCAAATCGATATTATGATTATAGGAGGTTTTGTGTCACTGGACCCAAAGAATTTGAGAACAACTTGTCTATGGGGTTAATTTAAAAACCATTAGCACATTATTATCAAAATAACCAGAAATTATAGGAACGTCTGATCAACGTATATATTTTTCTTTTACAAAATCCATCCACCCCAACTTGCTCAGAATGACAGCGCTACAGTTTTTGTGGAACTGTGAACACACATGACACAAGAAGCACATTGACAAATCTTTGTTGGCAGGGTTCACATGTTATTGTAGCAACCGTTCAACATCCCCTTTTGTTATAGGAAATGTCAGCACACAGTTGTCTGGGTACTTGTTTCCCATCGCGGTTCTCCCACTGACAAGTGTTATTGGAAATATGGAGTGGAACTTGATGATGTCTGCCACAGAGTCAAACATCTGAGGAAAAATAAAGGGAATTAGAGTAAATATAGTGCGATTGAGGGTTCTTAATGAAACATTTTCTGAAATGTGTTCACTCACATCATTTGAACGATATCCTGTGCCCAATGCGTACTTTTTTGTGCTCTCGACAAACCGAATTTTGACATTGTAAACCTTCTTCTCATGATACACAACCAATACCAAGGGTTCAAAGTTGCTGTTGGTGGAGCAGTCTCGTACCAAAAATGCACCATCCTAATGGGAGGAGTTACAGAAAGGAAAGAATACTTCTGTTAAACTGCTTTTGGTGGGTTGTTTTTACACTTTCAACTGATCCAAATAACTATGTTTAACATCTGCCCAAGCTTAAGACATGTTCAGTTATATTTTTATTTATATATTTTTTTATATTTAGAGTCCTTATTGATATACCTTGTTCACCAGGTGCAAGGCGTGCTCAGCATCTGCTCGATTACATGTCCCGATGTACCAATCTTCCTCACAGGTCTGCCAGAAAAGTTCATTGATCAGTGGATTCAAAGCTAGTTAATATCACGTTGTGATGGATATCATTCTTGATTACAGGATTAGTTTGGGTTAATTATGGATAGTTGTGAAAAATTAAATACACCTCCACTGTTTCCATAGGAATTAAAGGGCTAATTAGCAGCCAGGTGATGCCAATACACTTGATTACCTGATCATCAGCACATGTGATCATCTCTAAAAACACAGAAGCTTTGGCATTTTGCTGGAAATGATTATTCAGGTGTTTGTTTACACAATACTACAGTTTTCCCAGGAGTGGATTCCCCCAAGAAATTCACCCCAAGGTCAAACTGTGCATTGCCAGGTGCTGCAAAATAAGTGAAAAATACCCAAGAGCTACATCTTAGACTCTACAGGCCTCAGTTAACATGCTGAATCTTAAAGCTCTTGAATGTACAATTAGAAAAAGAATGAACATGTTTGGCTTTTTTTGAAAGGGTTACCAGTAGAAAGCTACTTCTTTCTGAAGAAACGTAGTAGCATGGCTGCAAGTCTGCAAAGTTGCATCTTAACAAACCACAACATCTCAGGAACAGTCTCCTTTGGACTGATGAGACCAAAGTGGAGATATTTGGCCATAGTGGACTGTGCAACTGTGGTGGCGAGGTGTAATTTCTTGGCTCAGCTGCTGGAGGGAAAGGTGGAGCAAAGTGGTTGAGGAGAAGTGCCAGCTGAAGAGAATAGTGCATCTGCTAATTAAGCTCTCCTACTGAATAATAGGTGTTAAGAACTGTGTCTATGCAATACTGAAGTGACTCATAGTAGCAAAGATACTTGCTGCTGCCACATGCTAAACATAGCATGTCAGTGCAAACACCTCTTACCAACTGGTGGTGGAGGTATGATGGTTGGGGCTTGTTTTGCAGTCACAGGACCTGTGCAGTTGATCATAAACTCCGCTGCATACCAAAGTATTCTTAAGTGAAGTCTAAGGCCTTCTGTCCAACAGCTAAAGCATGACTGAAACTGGATCATGCAACCGGGAAAATTATCCCAAGTACAGCAGCAAATCTACAACGAATGACCCAGTCAAAGTCCAGACCTCAACCTGATTAAAATAGACGGTGGGACGCTAAGAAAGCTGCACACGAACGAATGCCTGCAAACCTCAATGAACTGAAGCAAGAGAAGAGTGGGCCAAAATTCCTCCACAATGACACAAGGGACTGGTAAAGTCCTTTAAAGTCATTCTTGAATCCTGAATCACTTAACCTTTCAAATGTCTTTTTTAGAGTTCTATGAAAATTTTAAGTTTGGAAAGAAAAGCGTCTGGACTTCTTTAAGTTTCCTTGAAGATGTTTCCCCTCTCATCCAAGAAGCTTCTTCAGTTCTAAGAGCAGTTGGTGGAGAGTCCCAGATTTTAAGCCCTATGGGAGTGCCCCCAAGAGGGTCATGGACCCCCTCTTGATCCTCTACCGAATCACACGAGCCAAGGTGTGAAAGTGGGTGTGGGTCACAATCAGCCAAGGTTTCAGGTGAACCCACTGTGAAACCTATCCCCACACTGTCATGTGATTTACTGAGGTCAGATGGCCCAGGATGTGAGTGGGTGTTAAGGCGTCTGGGGAGGGATCTCAAAACTGGATTATAGATGGCAGACAGTTGGTGTCGTAAACCACCTTCTCTGTTCAAAGATGGCCACTCACAGTGGACATAGATGCTTCTTTCACTCCTCTTTCAAACCGTCTGTCTTCTCTGTCCAAAATGTGAACATTGGCGTCCTTGAAACAATGACCTTTGTCCTTTAGATGCATGCGAGTTGTGTCCCGTGGAGGTGGCTCTTCCATGTTGTGAACCCATTGGGCTAGTTTCACAGTGGGTTCACCTGAAACCTTGGCTGATTGTGACTCACACACACTTTCACACCTTGGCTCATGTGATTAGGTAGAGGATCCGTAGGGGGCACATGACCCTCTTGGGGACACTCCCATAGGGCTGGGAATCTGGGACTATCCAGCATTTGCTCTTAGAACTGAAGAAGCTTCTTGGATGAGAGGTGAAAAGTCTTCAAGGAAACTTAAAGAAGTCCAGACGCTTCTTTCCAAGCTCCTTAGAGTACGATGACCTGGATGACTGAGAACCTTTACAGACATACTTCAACAAAAACTTTCTTTTTCACATGACTGTAGCAGCACATGTACCTGTTGAGGCTTTTCCATTGGGACAAAGTCGTGCTGGTCAAAGTCTTCTTTTGTCTGAGGCCATTCATGGTGATGGCGTTTCGATGGGACCCTTTCTTTAAGTAGATGTCAGGGGAGACTTATTAAGTCAGTAACTGTATAATGACTGATAATGATGAGCCCAAAGATACTTACCTAGACTTTGATGGGTCCTAAATAAAAGACGGAAAAGATGCATGTAAATAAGACATTTAAAAAAGCATCTTGAGAAGCCTGAAAATATAAAGTCAGACCTTCTTTCTAAGTGAGACTCCAAATCCAGTGAATGCCTGTAACTGCCGTGTGTAAGACTTTCAGAACTGAGTGGACCTAAAAAAACCTTTATGTGTTAATACAGTTGTAAACAATTATTGGTGACACTTTATCACAAGAGGCTGTGATTTTTATCTTACCTTTCATATGTGAACTAAACTCTGCCTGTTAAAAGTATAAAAATTGAGTTAAATGACAATGCATGGTGAAATTTGTAGAATAAAATCAAATGTATATATGAATAAGGAAAGCATGTTTATTTTACAGTATCTTTCATAGGACCTAGTTTGTTAAGAGATGGTGAATAAAATGCAAACAACACCTTCTAATAGGTTCAGCATTTTTAGCTACTTACATTTCTAGTGGTCCCGTGCTCTCTGCTGAAATCAAATGACATTAAATAACATGTCAGAAGAGCCTCCAGCATTTTCTGTGATAATCTTTCCAACCAGCAGATGGTGTCATCGCTACACTGTACAAACTGTGGGTGTTGTTTTTGCTTTACACCATTATTGCAGGGGAAAAAGTCACACTGGGTTATCGTCAACTCCAGCAAATTAAAACCACAGGGAACTGGGACAAGTGTCAGGTTCTACATATAAAATAAAACAGTACTCACTCTCTCCTGCAACCTTGCTGTGCAGCCTTTCCAGACAAGACGTTGACCAACTCCAGGGTAAAAGGTGATGGTGATTGCAAACTCCTGCAGGAACAAAGAATCAAACAGTAAGTGCATCCATAAGGCAGATAAATACAACAATGAGTAACTTAAACAATAATTTAGCAAATTACCTTTGTGAGTGCTGTAATGTTAGAAAGAGAAAAAGTTGGTCACCTTTTTAATAGTTTGTCAGCATTACAATTTATTGAAAGATAAAAAACAAACAAACAGTAGTACAACTGTATTGTTTGGCACGTGAAGTTACCTGGTCTCCTTTTGGCACAGGTGGGATCCTCCTATCTGTAACTACACCACGTGAATATACAATATGAGATTTAAACTGTGACCCAGAAAGGCAAAACAATTTCAGTCAGCTGAGATGTTACCTGTTTTCATCTTTTGTCGGCCAGGCTTCAGATCTCTATTTATCACAGGTGCTGTGTTTCAAACACAGAAGACAAAGGTGAAAAGGTTCTTCTGGGACAGAATCAGCTTTTGCTCCGTTTACGGAAAACATTACAGTACATTTAACTAAAGACAACCAGTATCCTTCAATTAATCTGTAATAATCAGCTTTAGTGTTAGAGGATGCCAAATCTACTGAGACCAGAAGCTGTAAATCTATGAGAAAAAGTATTTTATGTTAAGCTGCATTAAATTAAACAGAAAAAAAGAGTAGCCAAAGACTGCACATTACTAGAGGCTGAATATTTCTCACCACACCGTGCATGGATGAGAGGTTTATCTGGATCCCATTTTGGAAATGTTTATTCATTTTAAATGTTCGCCCTTCCCAGTGGTGCAGTCACCTCTATGTCGCCCTCTGTGCCATCTCTGGTAAACTTGTCATGTCAATCTATCCATTCAAAAATTACAATATATCTATCCATTCATTTCTGAGCATTACCACAAACAGTACAACAAAAAGACATACAGACTGATGAAATGAACTACATAACTTCATGTTATCTGGTTGAGTTAAAAACTAGCTGAATATCGACAGCTGCCACTAAATAGGTGGAGTTGACTTTCCTACTTTGTCAGTCAAGTGTAAAACACAACTTCAGATTTCTTTTGAAGTACTTTCTTTTCATTCTTCTTTGATCTTAAGCGACAATTAGAGCTAGTATTTGCTTCACTGTGTTCATTAGCTAGTCGCTGCCCACCCTGGCACTGCAAAGGTGCAAGGGCGACTAACTAATGAAGTTAGTTGCAGCATATGGGTTTTCAGCATGAGTAATGCCGTCTAAGTGACTCTGTGCTTAGATGAGCAGCAACCAAGAAGAGAGAAATTATTAAGCCATTGCAAAGACTGAGTTACCTTCAATATTTATCCAATGTTTTCTCATTTTCATTGATCATATTTGCCAGCACAAGCTGCTGTTACCAGGCAAAGTATGGATGTGCGTGATTATGTAATTAAGTTATTTTAATTGTTAATTAACTGTGATTTAATAGTTTTGTTTTTCAAGGTAAACAAAGATGTCTCTGATTTGAATTTCACTGCTACTGTTCAGTGTCTTTACCACAATAATCACTCAATTTTAAATGCGTTGTAGATTTACCTGTTGAAAATGGTGTTTCTCTGGGTGGACATCTTGGGAGGATGTTTGAGTTACCCTGATTGATTGAAGAGCACAACAAAATGTGGAGTACGGTCAGTAAGGTGGTTCCATTCAAATTGTATATTTATTAAAGAAGACCGAAAAAGAAAGCTTACAGGAGAGAGCGATGAGAGGTTGTGAGCTGATGATGACCTTGGGAGATTCCTGTCTTAAGAAAGAAACACTCTCATCAATGACTGTGATGATAGTACTTTAAGAAGTTCCAGTGTAAGCTGACAGTTTAAACACCCTGTGAGTTTGTATCATTGCTGTAAGTCGGTCGATGTCGGTCCCAGTAGTGCACTGCAGCAGCAGACTGTATTGATTACAGAGGGAGAATGCTCCAAGTGTGAACAAATTTAAAAGCCACATTCACTATAAAGTTGTAGACATGCAGCTGTGAGGCCCCTGGCTGCGGGCCACATCCAAGCAGGAGAGTAAAGCATTTCCCCCTCTTCCCCCCCAGCTGCTGGATAATTGTAATCTCCCGCAGTCTGACTCAGCCAACAGATGGCCCTGGAGACCCACTGGCAGATCATGCTCACTCAGCATGAGCTCTTTCTCAGATCCAGGCTGCTTTCATTCTCACCACAGTTTGTGGTAGATCTGTTTTTTCCCCCCTGCACTTCATTCAGCTTCATTCTAATTACATTCATGAGAGCATTTCTGTGTAGGAAGGTAAAATAGACTCCGTGTCCCTGTGTCAAGTACAAATACTACTTTAAGTCAAGTTTGAAGAAGTTTGGGAATTATTAAAACCATTTTAGTGGTTTTAGATTAAGATAACTGCTTAACAATTCATTTAATAATTACTTGTGGACGTATGACCTTAATCCACTGTATATGTATACATTTAAAATAATAATGAAAAAAGGAAATAATAAAACACTATTAAACATAATAATAATCACTAAGCTCCTCTTATACAGCACTTTATAGCCTCTGTAGAAATTATCCACATATCTCACTGATCTTAACTGCACTACTGTATAGCTCTGTGTAAATAATCATTCTGTACATACGATCATTTTTAATCCTACAACTGTTTATAACCTGCATAGTTCACATTTCTGTATAACTGTATATCTCAGATTTCTGTATAGTTTTTTTATTTCATATTTATATCCTGTTCATAGCCTGTACATACTTATAGTTATAGAATATTCATAACATACTTCATACCGTGTACACTATAACATACCATAATAGACCCATTTCTGTAATATATCTATATTATTGCTAATATATATTGTAATATATCTATATCACTAAAGCACTTCTGGATGGATGCAAACTGCATTTCATTGCCCTGTACCTGTGCATGTGCAATGACAATAAAGTTGAATTCTATTCTATTCTATTCTATTCTATTCTATTCTATTCTATTCTATTCTATTACTTTCATGTTTTAATGTGCTTTATTAGGACCAAATAAACAACTTTTCTCAGTGGTCTCATTAAAGACGCTTTAAATACATTTTCACCTCATGAAATTAAAATGAAGCTATAGCTGATGTAGTAGATGTTAGTATGAACAAAACTAACATTAAAATAGAAATGAAAGACGTTCTTTCTACCTGCATACTCTTGGTCATCATTTATGGGCCTCGCAGGAAGAATGCGTACATTAAGCACTTCTTCCTGGTTATCCACCACGTCGTACTCAGGTTCCTCTACGTCGTTAGCATATCTTTGAGTTCTGTTCCTTTCTGCTCTGCTGCGATCCTGTGAAA